>NC_092688.1:18972402-19247402 GCF_964275005.1 Diadema setosum | reverse complement strand
GAATTTACAAACCAAAATGCTTGTTGGTACAAATGACCTTTTTCTGCTCATGCGCAACATGGAATTACAAACTGGTCTATTTGTACCTAATTTCTTTTCAATGAACATATCATGCATATAATAGTCAGATAATACATCAAAATGAGAAAGAATTCTGTTAAAAGTGTACGTCAAACATGTAGCGTTTGGGTGATGACAGCATAAAAGAATTCGAAAATGAATATATTATACTGCCACTGAGTTTATACAAGGAGGTAATAGTAATAGTACCTCCTTGGTTTATATGATTATCATGTCAGATGTAATCATTATTGGAGAGGTGTGGGAAATGTAGACACAATGACATTGAGAGAAAAGAGGTGAAACAGTAGGGGAGAGATATATGGACATTGTTTCAAAGAGGCTATGGCATCTATTAGGAAAAAAATATATCAATCAATCAATGAAAAAGATTGGGGTTTACTGTAGTCTCTTTCACACAGAAAATTAAAAGTTTTAGGGCATAAATTCTTGCAACACCATTGATTCTTGTGTGTGGACACAAAAACATCAAATATTTTGATCTGCAACTTGATGGCATTACACTTTTGTTATATAATAGAATAGTTTGTATTTGCCTCATGACATTTCACTTTCCAGCACAAATTGTCAATGATACTTTGCAATAATTTTGTATTATTTGGATATGGAAATAGATAAATGAAAATGAAAAATCAGTTTATCTTAATTTTGGGTAAAAAAAAAGAAGAAGAAGAAATATGCCTTGAGCAGCTCAGTACATGTGAACAGCACAAAAACCAACAATATCACCTGACTGAGTTTCTAGCAGACTTGAAAATAACATCTATATGTTGTAACATTCATTGGTACTGTCATGGAAACAAGTAACTATGATGTGATTTGTTTTCGTATTATTGTAAGGATGTCAATGGAAGCAAACTTTCTATGTCCAATGATAGATTGATGAAAATGAATCTGAATCTGAATAAGTTTCAGCTGATCTCACATTCAGTGTCTTTTTTGCAAGGGCAAGTTTTTTTTTTTTTTTATCAAAATCCAAAGTTTGAAAGCACAGAATTACAAAAAAGTGTTTTCACTGGTTTTTGTAGACCCATACTTTGATGCATCTGTCTCAAGTTGGTTTTTTCTCTTTCCCCAATGATGACATATATGAAAGTATGCATAATTAATGAAACTAAAAAGACAGTTAGCAGTAGTTTGATACTTTAACATAATCTTAAATAGAATGTTGTTAATGAGTACGCAAAGTCTTGCATTAATCTAATAATTCCTTCACAGTTGTTACCATGGAGTTTTAAATGTTGTTGTGCTTCCATTACATGAACACTGAAGGGGGAATCAGTGTGCTTCCACAGATCCCAAAGCCCCTTTTCTGACATGCTTATACCCCTTTCAGGTAATCGCGGTTCAATTATCCGCATCCAAATAATGCGGATGAAGTAATCAAAATCGCGTTCATATATCCCATGAAGTGCGCACTACTTTTACGAGCACCCGTTCATATAATGGTGCGAAGGACGGAGTTATTTGTCATGGTTACGGCGCACGCCTCTATAATGACGTAATGTTTCCGGTGAATATCCTCACATGTATGCACACCTCTCGCGCGCTCAAGCTCAGCAATCAGCGGTTGTGCGGGAAATCGAGTGACCTTTGACCGAACTGTGGAATGTTAGTGCGGATAAGTCGTAAAACGCGTTCATGTATTCTCGATCTACTCCTCATGCTGCAATTATGCGCATAATAGCAGCATAAAAATAATGCGCACTTTTCTACTCCTCTCCCGTTCATGTAATCGAAATTTTACGACTTAGCGCTCCTATTATCCGCATCCACGATTACCTGAAAGGGGTATTAGTCTCCATCATATATTTTGGTGCAAAATGGCAACATCTGACCTTGATGAGTAAGACATCAATTTTAAAGTTGGGAACTACTTCTTTAAGAATTTAAAAATCATCTCAAATGCGTTATCTGCCAAGTTTGTTTTCCTGTGAGTTTTGTAAATCCAGAGTCCTCAATAGACTACAATTCTTGTGATAATCGAAAAAAAAAAATGACAAAATGAGGCAAGTGTCGCCTAGAGGAAAATCAGACAAGAACTAAATAGAGATAAAAATCAATCAAGTTCTGAAACTAATTTGAAATTATGACAAAAGGAGGCAAGTGCCGACTGAAGGGAGATCAGACAAGAAATAGAGATATAATCAATCAATTTATGAAGTTGATGGGCGAAAAAAATATATATATATTGATAGAAGAGGAGGAAAATAGGGAAGAATAATGAAAAGGCTAAAGGGGAAGAAAAACAAGAAAAAAAAAAGAGTGGGCAGTGGCCAAACAGATTGTCAAAGAATATTACCCAATGAAGTAGGAGGGCCTGTCTTTGTGACCGGGTGGTGCATGTGAGATTTAGAGTGGACCTACAATGGCTTATTCCTGTCAAAATCATTGACACAAAGGTGTCTTGAATTGGTATGACCTCTCCACTAAAGTGGCTTCACAGACCCACAAGACAGAACAAGAGAAGTAGGCCTACATCAATATATGAATCAAATGGCAGTGATCTCCTGCGCAGACTCCAAGGAGAGGTGATACTGTTATAGGGTGATGTTTCAAAAGTAAAAACTTCTGACTGGATTCAAGATGCCCTTTCAGGAGTGTCAGAAATGGTTGATTCCACTTTGGTCAGTGACTGAAGATAATGAAAATAGGAAGCCTGCACATGAGAATACAATGATTAACCCATTGAGGACGGGCTGATTTTGCTACAACACGCATCTCCTGTTGACACCTGCCCGAATACACTCTGGACTAGTCTTCAACGGGTTAAGAACATCATCTCTGAACACTTCTATAATATGCTGAACACTTTTATAAGATGATGTTACCGCAAACCTTTCTTCCTTACTTTTATGTTAATGATAACCCACCACCTGTGTGAAAATAGCACATCAGATACAACATTTACAGCACAATATAAATTGCACTTCTTTGGTATCATAACTAGAAAGGATTCCACAACCTTTTAAAGAACCATTTTATACTCACACAAAAGTTTTTTTTTTTTTTTTAATTATCATTACTCTTTACCATTGCACAAAATACATACAATGCTTGCAATTTTTAAAGCAAAAGCTGAATACATCCAGATGACTTAAATAAGGCTTTTGCTTAATTGATTGTCAGTTTATTTTCCAACCACAGCATCTAATAAAATCTCACAACAGATTTTCTCACGTTACAATGATGATACTGGTACATCACACTCTTTATCTCTGATCATCATTATTTCTACAAACAGTGAAAAAAAAAAGTTTAATACATTATGGACTGCCTGCGTAATATTAAAGGCATTGCTGACCTTATTTCCACCCTTTGAACATGCACATCCATGTCGAACATTTCATCACTAGCCTGTATAATTGTCATGTAAAGATCCATCTAGGCAGATGAGTCTTAGCACATAGTGTCGTGGAGAGAAAACACAACATGATGACCATATTCACAGAAAGGAGCACTCTGATTTGGTTTTCCTCACTTTTGTCATAATCATTCAGAAAGGAAAAATACCCTTAAGAACATGCTTTAAATGCACAAAGTAATCTCACAAGCCATTCTCCTTAGCTATGTTAATGCGGTGGTACTCCTTTCAAAGAACCCTCCGCCCACTTCGCCTGTCAGGACGAAGAAGGTGTCGCGGTATTTTCTCCGCGACATTCCCTCACATTCTTCCTCCTCTTAACCTGTCTGAAAGATGCACTACCCTCTTTCATATTCACATTATTCTAGATTTACCCAACTTTTTTTTGTGGTGTATTTTCCCTTGCTTTCAAAGGGAATTAGAGATTTCTTTATTCTGCATATAAAGCCAAAGCCAGACCTGGGAAGTCTGGAATTCTTTATAGTGACTACTTACATAGAAAGAAAGAAAGAAAGAGAAGAAAAAATCTGCAATGATGACTGCTAGTCTGCTTAAACAGACTCCTTTAATTAAAATACATATGAGGTCATGGCTAAAGCTATATTTCTTATTGTTAGGTGGAGTTACTCATTTACAGCTCCATGTAGTGTTATATCTTTGTTTGTTTGTTTTATTTGTTTGTTTGTTTGTTTGTTTGCTTGTTTGATTAATTGCTTGTTTGTTTTGTTTGGCTACCATCCTTGTTAATTTCCCCCAACTCATTACTGGCCATTATGAATAGGAAGCTATTGCTTTATTTTCAGAAGTCTGTTAAAAGTCAGTGTCATGGGTAAGATAATCTTTCTTGCTTATTGTCTGCTGCCTCATTCATCGTCATGTAAGTGTTAAACTTGAACCCTGCAGTAACAATGCCACTACTTACACGCCTTTCAAGGTGAGATATAAACTAACTCATCCTGAATATAAAGTAAAGAAGTGTGACGACGCGGACCACAAATATTTTGCCCTTCACGCCTTCCAGCCTATCTGCATGATTGATTTCAAGGCAGATAATGTAAGAATGGAAAACAGAAATTTGCACAGACAATAAATATTGTCAGTCTGGTAGTGTTTTCAATAAATGTATGAGCACAATCTGCAGGAAACAAATAATATTTTGAAAGATATGACTTCCTTTTACTTTAATCCAAATGAAAATGGCTCAACGTAATAACTTATATCTTCACAACTTCACTGAATCAAGCAAATAAACAAAAAATAATCTCAAATCATTGAAACGTAAGCACATTAACAGAAAGTTTAATGTTGACTACCTGCTAAAATTGATATACTGATTTCTTCACACGTAATAAAAGAAATGCAATGCACATCAGAAATATTGGTATTTCAGTCATGTCAGTGTAGCATGTGGTGGTTGTTTCATCCAAAGTATGACACATGTTGTTCTAGTACTATTTACATAGACAACGGGTGTACATTTGATAGGCTCGCCCATAAACACCTGCAGCTTTATAGCTGCACATGTTAATAGTGAGTGTTGTTCACCAACACACGAATTAAATGTGATCATTGGCTAATATTAATCTGTTGTGTCTGAAATATGATAACCACACATAAAGTTTAGAGTTGGTGTGTAGGAGGAATGGAGTCATCTGTATTCTGTCTTGATATGACCTTGCAGTCTCAGGGTGCATTTATCAAGCCACTTCTGTCAAAAGATTAAAGGGATGGTACAGTATTGGTGGAGATGAAGATTTTAAAGGTCCTGTTTACCATTGGGAGCAGTGATTTAAAAAAAAATGTTCAAGATATCACTTTTGATGCATATGTGTAGGTCAGTTGTATCACAAAACATCATACCGTATAAAATTTTCGCAATAAAGCCTAAAATATAAGGAGATATCAGTATTTTTCTCATTAAACCGTAACTGTAGACAACTTAGTCTGGAAACTGTTATTATAACTGTTGTTCACATTTTGTTTATTTAACAATACTTAACATCGATTATAATGGTTCAAATTTTTACAATGGTTGTTTCCATCCCTAACTCACATTTCAGAACTATTTTGAAGCAGTAATGCTGGGTTTTTGGTCCATCTGCAAATGGTAAATTATGCCTTTAAGGTTTACAAACAACTTTCAGGGAGACTTGGGCAGTTGATAAATACAAATTGGTTTGGATCATGGGGTTAGAAATGTGTTTTCTGAAACACCAACAAAAGTGTGATTACAAACGCGTTTGAGCTAGAATTGTGTTCTGCATGGGCATTTTAATTTTGCGAATCTTGGCTCTTGCGAAATGTGCGAAATTAAAATGCACACGAACATTCTGGTTTCACAATATGGTGGGAAAGTTGAATGCAATTGATGTAAACAAAAAAAAAAAAAAAAAAAAAAAAACCTAGGTAGGTGACATTCAAATACTTCATACAGGGCTGGCTCAGCTAAATTTTCGTGAACTTTTCCACTTTCTCCATTAGTCAATTTTTTAACAGTTTGTATTCATGTATTAGTTCACATGTGCATATACAAGTAGAATACCTATATACACGGTACAGTTACCCCCTCTCCTAGCGCCCCCTCCCCGACACATACACACTTTTTCCTGTAAGAAAGATGAAAAAAGAAAAAATACAAACCAATCAAGTTCATGTAACTTTCTGGGGATGGGGCATCAGCCAAGATTCCTTTGTGGTGGTGATAGTAGTTACGTTCAGACGGCAGGCCCTAACCTCGAGGTTTAGCTCTTGCCCCCTAACTACGACGTGTGTCCACACGACGAATCTGAACCTCGAGGTTACAAAACCTCAAGGTTAAGCTTCCCCCCACCCCCCCCCCCCCCCCCCCGTAACTACGAGTGGGTCTCACTCGATGTTAAAGATAATAAAAAGTTTTGGTACGTCAAAAGTTTCCCTGAATTTCCGTGTTTCAGGTTAAAGTATCTATCATATAACTAACACTGTGAGACTTACTCGCCCCAAAGTGCTCTCATTTCTTAGTAATCATGCAATTAACTGCGACCAGCAGCCCCATACGCATAGCGTTCGAATTGATGACTGAATGTGACTCTGTCAAGAGGACCGTGGGAGAGCTACATACACTGATTACTACGGCCAGCGCATACGCACACATCACATGCGAACAAATTTCAAATCCATGAACGGATAAGATGTTTGTGTGCGCATGCGCTTGCCGTCAATTCAGTGTAGCTCTCCCAAGGTCCTCTCGACCGAGTCACATTCAGTCATCAATTCGAACAGAAAGGGACTATTGGCAAAACCAAACGTTGCCCAAAGCCTGTTTTCAATACTTCAACTTAACTGGTAAGTCTTTAAATTGAAGAAATTTTTGGATTTTAAGTTGATATTTACCCGCGATACTAAATCTGTCATGATCCTGTAAGCTACAATGCGAAGCCCCATTTAGCTATGCGTATGGGGCTGCTGGTCGCAGTTAGCTACACAGTATGCGTATGGGGCTGTACGCTGCTGGTCGCAGTGATATTCGCACAATACGTGTACTACCTCGCCGCCGCTGTACGGCGGCGTCTCTGGTACCAAACCATTATTGCATGATTACTAAGACATGAGAGCACTTTGGGGCGAGTAAGTCTCACAGTGTTAGTTATATGAAAGGTACTTTAACCTGAAACACAAACTAAGACAAGGAAATTCAGGGAAACTTTTGAGGTAATACCAAAACTTTATATTATCTTTAAAACCACAAAACCGAAAGTTTCAGCCCACACTGCTAACAAGGCGTCTATTTATTCTTTAGTCCAACCCTGTCGGACTCGCTTACAGGTACTCTTTTTCTCTGTCATGGTATGCAGAGATAGCACTGCACTGATGACTTTATGCCTTTATGAAGATATTCGTCGAAAACATTTTTTTTAGCGTCGGAGAAGAATATAGAATACAGTAGCGAGTTCGACGTGTACAGTTTCAGAGATCAAGCGCATGGGAAGAAAAGATGATGTTGTTGTGTCGTGCGTCACAGGTTTTTCACGTGTAGTGTATTTGTGGTGTACGTTTGGGAGGTTGACCCGGAATCAGAGGGAAATTGTGGGGGCTGGAGTTTACGGCGAGGTCACTCTTAACTTCGAGTTCGTTGTTTTTTGTGTCCACACAGTGCTTAACTATGAGTGGGGACCCCCGCGGCTCATAGTTAGAGCGCTAACCATAAGATTTCTTGTGGCTCGAAACATCGAGCAAACCTCGAGGTTTGCTAACTATGAGTGCATCTTCACGGTCCCTAACTACAAGCTCTAACCTCGAAGTTTCCTAACTTCGAGGTTAAGGGCTCCTGTCTGAACGTAACTAGTGATGGTGATATTTGCTGGTGGGGGTGAGGATAAGGAGATGGGGGAGGGGGGGAGTATCGTACCCCAATTGACCCACCCAGTCAATCAGCCAGCAAACCCCTCCCCCATAAAAACATCATTTCACAGCACCTGTGAACAATCATGTTTTCATTCACTTTGAAGCTTCAAGCTATCAGCGATGCATTTCTACTCTCATGTTCATGCTTTTTTCTCACCTGAGAACAAAACAAAACAACTCTTCAAAATAAATGCAGAAGAGGGTCTGGTTGCAAAGTCTACAAATACAAATGCTGGAGGAGAGAGAGAGAGAGAAAAAAAGCAAACCAATGTGGCAGGCATTGCCCCCTGTAATCCTGCTAGCTGAGGATGGAGAATACCAAAGATAGATTAGCCTAAACAGCCTGTTGTTTGGCCCAGCTCTACAGAGGCATAACTAATCACCATTTAGGTCTAAAAGGGAGATTCAGTATCCAGCAAATTACATTCTCCACAACATTCTTTACGTCTATTTGTCACTTTGGATCTTGTGCAAGGTTGCTGCTCGACCACTTCATGCGTGATTGTTGTCAGAAGTTGTCTTTTAAGGTCTGCAATCTACACTAGTCAAAATGGCCAGAAAACAAGAACTAAGTCTAAGAGATGTAACTTGAGTTCCAGTTTTTCAATGTTCACATACTTCCAGTGGACCATAAAGTCACACTGTTCATAATGTTACATCACACTTCTTATGAAGCAATGCTATTAGAAGCTAGACTTTAGCTGAAGTTCACTATAGAGGTGCAGCTAGTAAATATAACAGTGTGATGGGGGCTATCTGGTAAAACTGGGACTGAATATTTAGACTACAATGGGGCTACCTTAGATCATATAGCAAACACTGGCTTTATCATGTAGTGAATGTGAGCTAATCCCCCTCTGAACAGATTTCTGGAGGGTTATCAAAGTGATTGGCAGATGCCTGTTACTAGGCAGCATGGACTGTTCCATTTTTACTGAAGGGGATAATACCAGAAAGAAGTGAAATTGAGACTAATACCCCTTTCATAAACTCATCCTCCTATTATCGGTATAAGAATAAGGCGGACAATTCAATAAAAAATGCGTTCACAAACTCTGAAAATAATCCGCATTATTTTTACGAGCGCCCGTCCTGAAAAAGGCGGATAATCGTCATGGTGACTGCACACGTCCCTCCTGCGGGAAAGACAGGTGACGTTTGACCGCACCCCGGCAATTATCCGCATTATTTGGGTTTGCGTTCATAAACTCCAAATCTGGTCCCGATGCTGCTATTATGCGGATAATAGAAGGGTCGAAATAAAGCGTATTATTCTTTCCCCGCTCCGATTTTACGACCAAATGTTGCGGATATTATCCGCATTATTGAGTTTATGAAAGGGGTATTAGGCCTACATGATACCTTCCATCAGTATAACAAAATCATGGCTGAGAGGAAGCAATCTAATCAACATGACACCCTTGTGAAAGACTATTCTATCAGGGAGATGGAACTCTTCCACATCCATGGCCCCATGTAATCTCATGGTAATTTTTGCATTAATATTTTAGCCGATAATCTTTGTTATGATCACTTTCTCATGAGCAAACTGCAGGCCGATGTCATCCCAGAATAATGCCCCCCCCCTTTTTTTTTCATCATAAGTGGCCAGGTCAAGTAAACTAGATAAGTTCTTTGACCTCAGATAAATATATATATATCTTTTTGTAGTCAACATCTCTCCACTGTAATTTATTATCAAAAAAAATCTTACAATTTTTGCCCTTATTTTTATCATCAATTTCACATCATTATAAAAAACAAACAAACAAATAAACAAACAAACACACAACTACCAGGTCATCATCATCACTTTTATAAGTGGTCAATGTACTTATACAATACTGTATAAATCCAATTTCTTGTGAGATTATGTCTCATTATTATGTCATATCACATCATATCATATAATAAATCAAATGATTTATTTGAACACACATCTTCGGTAATCTCTTTGCCTGGCTTCCAATTCAGAATTAGCCCTCCGAATAGCTCAGAAGATTTCACGCCCCTATTGTTGGAATGGAATGCTCCCAGGTGTCAATCAACCCAGCAGCCATCACTGTGGGCCCAAGAGCTCTCATTGTTGCTACTATTAGTGCTCCGCCCTTGTCTACCAACTGGAGATAATTCAGGAGGTAATTATACCAGCCCATTCCCAAATTGCTATATAAACACAGCCATGTCAGCATAATTGACCGTCTGTTAATAGTCTGACAAATCCAATCCTCACTCCAGCAAAAAATTGATTTTCATATAATTTATCATGTCATGGTCTAATTGCGAGACTACCACCCTTTCAGAGTGTCAAACCACTCAGAAGCTTTCGTTGAGATTATGGAGCTCTCTCTGTGAATGGATGTAGATAAGCTGTAAATACTTGCATATATATTTGAGAAAAGTCTGATTCTGTGAGCCTAGATTCTGTTTTACCTTGTGGAAAGGATTTATGCAGTACTGTGTCTGTGTTTGGGTATGCTGCATGCTTCATGCCAGACTGGTTTTCTACAGAGGCAGGTTATTTCAGGGTTCAGTCACATTGCCTGGCTGATTCCTGAAGGCTATTGGGATTTATTCCTGCGAACAGGCTTGTAAAAGATGCATTCTCCTTCTCCACACCTTCTTCTAAGTGTTTATCATTATGCTTTCATAATTATCACCTATTCCTTTCTTACATATCTTTAATTTTCAAAATTTCCCTTCTATCTGACTTCTATTCTGTATTCATTCTGTCTTTGATTCTTCTTTTCACTTCTCCTAATTTTGTCTCAATCTGTACGATCTCCTGTTCCATTTCTTTCCTTTATTATCAGCTTTCACTCTTTGCACATCTCTGCCTCATCAAGGGTTTCTATTACCTCTCATATAAATCCCTGATGTACACATTCATTTCCATCGTGATGGCAAGGTGATTATTAAACATCTTCTAGCCACCATGCTGCCCTACTTTGACAAAAGGAAGCAGGTGACAATAGGGTGTTTTGTAGTAAAAACCCAAAACATGTTTCTCTCTCACATTACTATGTGTACAATTCCTTCCTTTTGACCTATCAATATTTCATAATGCAAAAGCCAGTGACACCGTTATGGTACTTAAGAATGCCTTAAACATATCAGAAAGTGAAAACTCAGTTTTGGAAGAAAAAAAAATGTCTCTTGCTTCCTTTTGTCAATGTAGGCCACCATGGAGATACCACTCTCTTCAACCATAAAAGCAGTTTTTGACATTCAAAAATATACAGATATGAAGTGATCAGAGGTGAGTGGAACTGCTTAATATTGGTGTCTCTCTTGTACAGGCAGTACAATGGCAGAACAGAAACACAAGGAAGAAAACCCTCGAAGCTCTGCTGGTGATATTCAGATGAAATTATATGAATTTTGAAAATAAGTTTTTGGTTGATAGGCCTACATGTGCATGTGCAATACAATGTACTCTGCTATTTGACATAATTTCAGTTAGATATAGACCTACCTATTTCCATTGCCATTAATACAAAGTAGTTAATGTTGCATTGTGTATGTTGCATGACAGTCATGAAAAACAGAGAACTACATGCATCTTCATATTATGATTAATAGAAATATTGATAAATCAGGTCATAAAATTTTATGGATGGAGACAAAGAGGTCTGCAATGCAAGCATTACCTAATATTTTGGATAAGACAAGATTAAAAAAAAAAAAAAAAAAAAACACCTAACTTCGACACCTTTTCCGAAAGTGCCCCTCTTTCTTCTCATGAATGACTGTTATGTCCCCTTCCATTCCATCCCCCCTGAAAGGCACCTACAGTGTGTGGGCATGATGTTACAGCTGTTGCCGTCCACATGCTGACCTGTATGTTATTCTACCGAACCCATGTAGCTGGTATGCACAGGTCCAAATGGATAGCCTTGGGTCAAGAGGGAGAGATTTTTTTTTCAATGTTCGTTTTTTCTTGCTGCACCTACCTGTCCTCTCGTTAGGAGGAAATTTCAAGGAAGTTTCCACACTTCAGGGTTACAATTAGTGAGTGAGTTGGCACTTTTCGGAACTCATCCTGGCAAACACTCCTAAATGACCATGTTCTTTTAACCCATCTTTGACTGCAAGACTTCATTCGTAATTAAACTGACCTCTGCAATGGTGGCTATCAATGCAAAGACACCACCCCCCCCCCAAAAAAAAAGTATTTTAAAGGTCCTGTTTACCTTTCGAAGCAGTGATTTTAAAAAATTTCAAGATATCACATCTGATGCATATGTGTAGGTGAGTTGTATCACAAAACATCCTACCACATAAAATTTTCGCAATAAAGCCTAAAATATAAGGAGATATCTCTGTTTTTCTCAATAAATCATAACTGTAGACGGTTTAATCTGGAAACATTTTTATCATAACTATTGTTCACGTTTTGTTTATTTAAAAATACTTAACATTGATTATACCGATTCAAATTTTTACATTGGTTGTTTCTATCCCAAACTCACATTTTAGAACTATTTTGAAGCACTAATGCTGGGTTTTTGTTTTATCTGCAAATGTTAAATTATGACTCTAAGTTTTTTACCAGCCCTTCTTGACTCTAGTCTGACAGGAGAAGTTCCTGTGAAATTGTATCAAATTCTTGTTTGCCCTTTGTTTGTGTAAACACATAATTCATTTTGTAGCTATGACTAGTCTTGCATGAGGAAACTTTTTTTTTTTTTTTTATTCTAAACAAAACTGTGCCTTTGTTTTAAAGCCACGGTGCAGTTAGCTGGTATGTCTTACAAGAATAGAAGGAAGGTAGTTTGTTTGTGTTTTTGTTTGTTTGTTTGTTTGTTTGTTTTCTTTACTGTGAAAGGGTAGATTGAAATGTGACACTGAAAGTCAAATGAAGTGAGCATCACACCTAAAACAAAAGAACTGTGAAAATAAGGGATGTTTTGATGATTCTTCAACATCTGTGATTCCACCAGCACAGACTCTGTAGGCCCTAACATTTTTCAAATGGAAACCTCTACACAAAATTTGTAAATTTTCCAAACCTTTCGGTATGCATACATCAGCCTCATTAGCACAAAAAGAGCAATTATTTTGAAGAATTCTATGCCACATTTGATTACTTTTAGGCATGTTGTCAAAATTGATACTGAAAATTGGCCTATTTTAAAAAGAGGCATGATCATGTCCAGCCCAATCACTCTAAAACATGATATTGTTAACCCATTGAGGACAGGCTGATTTTGCTAAAACACGCATTTCCCATATAGGCCCCTGCCCGAGTATACTCGGGGCTCGTCCTTAATGGGTTAAAGTTCACGAGGTAGCTAGCAAACTTTACATCAATTTTTTCTCCAAAAAATGGTGATGAAATGTCAAAGATTCAAATATTTGCTGCTGGCTGATAGATGCAGTGGGGTTTTTCCTTTTCTTGTGGCTACCAAAATATCCACAGTTTTCAACAAATATGTCTTGTGTAATTCCTTTCCCAAATATCCGGAAATGATGATTTGTAAATGAGCAGGCCTTCCTTTGATTCTCTCATATAAATGTTTCTTCCAAACCAAAATTGAACCCAAACATTCTCCTTTGAACTATTTTTCTCTTCCACACCCCCCCCCCCCCCCCAGCATCCAAGTTCATGACATCAACCTCACATCTGAGATTTGGAGAACAAGTCAGAAGAGCAGCTTGTGAGACAACACAAGGGCTGATGCTTGGGACTGAGGGATATAAGAAGAGAAGGATGAGGATTGGGGAACTGATTGCTTACAGATGTCTGTCAGCCGAGGCAGGGAGCAGAGATATATGACATGGAGGTTAAGAACAATTTATTATCTCTCAAGAGCTGGGAGAATGGTACTTACCAAGATCATGGTGATGATTATTTCCATATTTCTTGCCAAGAAAAAAAAATCTTAGAGTTCCACTGCTTCTTTTTCTGCTAAATTGACAGTCAGCTGTCCTATCAACTGCAAGGATTTGGATAGAATATAAATTTCTTACCCATGGTAATTGATAAGAATATTTTGTCACCTTATGAGACATACAATTCTACAGTTATACATTTAAAGTTGTACACTTAATAATATAGGTAAATTGCATTTATAGGGCTACTCACCGATCTAAGAATACTCATGAAAATAATGATATTTTGGTTTAATTTTGCCTTCAAATCATCAATTTAGTTTCCTCATCATGATCAAAAAAGTATCAAGTAAGAGTCAAACCTCTGAAGGAATTGCAGCCATAAATATTACAAATTGGTTTAATGAACAGAACAATTATATATATAAAGTAGTAGAAGTTATATCAAAACTTGATGTGAAATAAGCAGGTTATAGAATTCGAAGTATCAGATGTGAATTCTCATATCCAAAATTATGTTACAACTCCATATGCATATCAAATGAGATAATGATGCCCTTACTGTAGGCTACACTGTAGACACTTTATATCTAGTGAGACTAATTTTTTTCGTGAATTGGGACTTTCCAACAATTTCATGAGTGGGCACATTTGCAGTTGTGGTGTACAGTAATGAACAGTCAAATATATACTGTGCATGTTGCATTCATGTCAGGATCAGAGTTTATATTTTCATGTCTTGTTCAATTTGCAAATATCACCTGACTCCCGATATTCATGAAAATAAAAACCCTGGGAAATATATTGCATATACAATACATTTATTTGATCAAGACCAATGCTACCAATGAGCTGACAGTAGAAGGCCATATGAGTCACATACATTTTGAAGAAAGCTACAACTCTCTCCCTTTTTTCCCCCATCAATGATTTCTCCATTAACAACAAATATCACAAGTAGACACTGAGGAATGAAGGAATATAAAGAGTTAAAATACTTGATCTCCGATTCTCAGTCTCTGACTGGCCCCAAGGCTCTCCTCAGAGGAACATAAACCAAAGGGAGAGAGTCTTTTTAGGTGAAAGTTATGAAACAAAAGCTACAGATCATTGAGAGTTTAAGCAAAATAAGACCATTATCAATGATGTTATGACAACTTGAATGTAAGTAAGTCATCCAACATGGAATCCTGTGGGGGGTCATGAAGATGCTGTCTTGGTCATGATACTAGTCATGTGATCATTACATCACTTAACCCGTTGAGGATGAGTCCCGAGTATGCTCGGGTAAGTGTCTATGGGAAAAGCGTGTTGGAGCAAAATCAGTCCATCCTCAACTGGTTAATAGATTCTCTTTAAAAGTTTTATGAGACATAATGGAAATAACTGCATGTCTCCTTGAAAAATAAACAATTTTCTTTGATTTTACTTGATTTTTTTTTTTTTTTTACTACAAATGAAGCCAATTCCTTTGGTAAAGTTCAAATAATAGTGAAGTGTTTTTGTGTGTCTTGCGTACCAACAAAGTGAAGATCAGTGCGCAAGATATGCCATGTAACTCTAATATTCCGTATTCAAATGACCAACACAACTACCAGTAACATGAGGCGCCCATCTGACACCGTGTGAGATGATAAAAATGTGATATTGCAGCAGAACATTTTGATATAATACTGGTAGTTTGAGATGAAATTTGACACATGATATTCTGAATCTCAATTGTAATGGAACTTTCGGGGACTATCTGAAGAATGCCATAATGCCTAAGAGATCACAATGCCTTTATACAGTGATCATTGCAGCACTGGAGGGTTTTTTTCTTCACCTAGTTTTCCTCTTCTATATCTTTCTGTCTGTTTGCATAACTCCCCCCCCCCCCCCTCTATCTCCATATTTTTTGAGGTGTTTCACACTTGCATGAAAACTTGTAATCATGCTTGTGAAATGTGATACTGTAAAACATGATATATTCACGGCATGACATTTTTGCGAATTTGAGTCGACGGCCTTTTTGGCAGCAGGAAATTTTTTGCAAATTGCCGCCGGTATTCAATGCACATAGTGTAGGTAAGAACTTTTGCGTTCATTAGTTTTGTGAATCTTGGCTCTCGCGAAATTCGTGAAATTAAAGTGCATGCGAACATTCCTCATTTTACAGTATCCATAATGTGTTCATGGAGTGTTCAGACACACAAATAGTCTCCTCACCTATTTTCTCACCTAAAGCAAACCGCACATCACATGCCATACACAACAGCTGTGTCACAAACTCATCCATGGCTGGGATAAAATCAGACACACAACTTATATCCTTCCATGCAAGAGTTAACACCAACATGCATGCTTTCTGGCGGAAATGACTACAAGATCAATGAGGGCTCTATACCTCCTCAATTTTGTGTTAGAAATCAAACCAGTCAGACTACAAACACACAGAGAATAGAGCTAAACTTGTATATAATGAAATATGCATCCAGACCATGAGCAGCCATGCATGTTTTTGAAAAAGGTAGGGCCTATTTGAGAGAAACTAGTTTCAAATTTGCTTTAGATTTACAATTTTGTTTTGAAGCACATTCATCTTCTAATCTGAAAGGGCTCGGTCTCTCTCTCTCTCTCTCTCTTCCTCTCTGCCCATCTGTCTGTTTCTCTCTATCTTTCTCTCTTTTTTCTCTCATGGGCCGAATTCCTCTTCTGTAGACCTGACAAGGAATTTGTAGCTGGGGCTGAACGGCTCCGCTGGGATGATCTGTCAAGCCTTCCAGCTTAATCAAGTTAGAAAATGCAGGATTACATCCCTCAATCATTTTTAGGCCATTTCTTTTATTTTTTTTTACCCCTTTACAGCTGGAGGGAGGGGTGAGGGTGGGAGTTTGTTTGGATAAGAAGATATTTCAAACATTTATTGTATTGTCAGCTACAAGTTAAAAAGGTCATTTGGCGGATGGGCACGGCCATCAATGCACAAGCGGCCCCACAATTTTTACCTCAATAATACACCTGAAGGAGTCCTACATAATTGTAGCTGTGGAAATACAACAGAATTCTTTTATAAAATACACTGATGTTAATGAGAAGGAATGTCTCAAAGAAAGAGAGATAGCGAGAATAGCATGACGTACATCTCATATTTGGGATGATTTTCCAGCAGGTTAATGAGGACCACAGGGTAGCCTGTCAATGAGAGGTTGACCAAGCAAACGCTATGGAAATCACTGATCTGTCATATTCACGCAAGGAAGCAATATGTTATGTATTCATCAAGAAGCGCATATATGGGATAAAGAAAACAAGATGGCTCATGTTGAATAGGAGCGCATCTATGCTTAACACTTTTGGGTGCCAAAATCAGCATTTGAAAATGTGGTTAGTGCAAAACATGGATGTGTCCCTACTCACTTTGATCAAATGTTGTTTTAAATCACCAATTCAAAATGCACAAAAGAGGTGCATTTATGATCATCTATTTTCAATAATCACGTTTACTGGGAAGTATAAATGCAAATCATATTTACGATTGGCAATTCTAGCTAATCATGTTTACTGGGGAAGCATAAATGCAGATTATAAAATGGGTTTTTAGAATCTCTGCAATCTGATTGGTCAATTATCATGCATTGATTTTCATGATCCACACTGAGCCAAAGAACATGTCTTCACTAAGCCTACTGTTGAGCCAAATATCTCCCCAAGACAGCAAGAGTAAATCAAGCACCATTCACGCTCTGATTTTTATGGGGAAAAAAAGGCAACAAATACAAAAATGCCGCATTCCCTAAACTAACGGAAGATTCTCTGTTTCAAAATACACACTGAACAGGCAAAATGCATGTCATTACAAATTTGCAACTACGAAAAAATGCACCGTTGTATATGTTTATTCAATGAAGACTTGAAACAAATCAGTGAATTTGCTCTACTGGGTCAAAGTTCATGATGCATCAGATTGTCCCACGGCCATAGTCAATACCTCTGCTGTCTAATTGCACACATGTCTACACAGATGCATGACAAAGGCAGGAATATTGATAAATTTCTACGAAGGAGCCATATTCCGACGAAAAAAACAAACTAAACTGCAGGGCAGTTGCGCTCTCAAATTACATCATATCATTACTTGGAAAACAAAGTAGCATCTATGTCGTTTGGATTACAGTGAAACGTACACTCGCTTGCAGGGTCATTGTGTGCTCACTCAATTGACGGAAGCCAATAGAAGCTGAAGGGATATTTGTTTTGATTCTTATTACTCTTTGATAAATCAATCTTTCACTTACAAAAGATAGGTCCCATATAGTAAAGAGCCAACTTTTATTCCATAAAAAGGTGTACACTTTTGCTCTCATAGTGACACTGTTGATAACAAGCATTAATCATAATTCAAAGCAAAACAAGTACAACTTTTCGGCTAAACATAAAAAAAGGTGATTTGTGTGTATGGGTAATTGCAAACCAAACGCAGCAAAACACACATGCAAATAGATAATATTGGTGATAGTTTGTTGACAGTTTTGTGTGGACGATCTTCTTAAACATTACACAGCAGTAAATTTCCACATAAAAACATTAATTTTGAGGGTAGGGTTAAAATAAACAATGTATAATCAAACAAAGCACCTAATGTCCAAAAATTTCTCATATAACAATGCTTATATATTCCAATCTCACAAAACCCACTCAAGCCATAAAGCAAGCATCAGAATAAGTAAATGGCACAAAAATATCAAACCGCAAAATTTCTGCGGGGAAATGAGAATTAGTGACCAATATCAAACAGACGAGATATCCATCACGTTGAGGAAAAACTTAAGAGGATTTGCGTCCTTTTCCGTCTGGCAGGACAATGCTCACTTTTGTTTGTGAAACAGCACACTACCTGTTGTAGAAGGAGATGCATTTAAATGCAAATTAACATCCCGCTGGGGACTAAAATTGACACATCATCTCTCTCTTGCGGCCTGCTTTCCGAAGGAATCCGTAAAAACAGAAGAGAAATTTGCTCGGACGGGGACAAGAATCATTTTCATTTTCTGATATCCTAGCAGGAAGCAGAAGACGAGGAAGGTGTCGTCAGATGTCAGCGTTGCCGCGAGCGCCAACATATCCATCAAACAGATTAAATTCTCTTTTGGAATTTAAATACCTATCTGTTTGTCTATCCGCTCTGTTACTTGAGACAAATATATTGTTTTAAAAGAGCAATGTCCAAAATATTGCAACCATTACCTTGTAATTTACAATATCCTTAAAGAAGAAATCATGTATCCAAATTAATTGTGCAATGGTAGGGATTTGACAAAGTTACATTGGGTTTCTACTTTTGCTAATCACATAAACCCTTTTTCTTTAAACAGAAAGGAATAATAGCAACAAAAAGGCCTGAATCTTTGTGCAAAATGAGTATCATTGATGGAAATGGTATAAGACATACCAGACTTATAAAGGCATAATTTACCATTTGCAGATGAAACAAAAACCCAGATTTAGTGCTTAAAAATAGATTTAAAATGTGAGTTAGGGATAGAAACAACCCATGTAAAAAATTTGAATCAGTACAGTTAATTTTAAGTATTTTTAAATAAACAAAATGTGAACAATAGTAATAATAAAAATGGAATCCCATTTGCATGACTTGAATGAAGAGTTGTATAAATACAGTGGTATGTTGAAGAGAGTATCATTTTAGAAACTCCCATAAAGTATTGAAAGTGGAAGGTAACTTTTAGTACATTTTTATCAACCGTTAGATTTTGAACTGAATTTTTTTGGGGGCTCACCGTAAATTCCAGTACATTACTAGGCTACCTTTGCAGACCCATGTACTGCATGTGTGTCCATCATGTATATTTTGTGAAGAAAGTTCATCAAAACTTACAAATATTTCTATATACATTCTTGCCACACACTCTATATGTTATTACATCAGCTCTTATACTTTTAGATTTGTGTTTATAGATAAAAAATACAGAAGACTGCAACAAAAAGGCTTAAGTGTGGCTGACACACAAAACTACTGAGTAGTTGAGTTTTGTGCATTATTCAAATTGTAGATAACTGTTGACTTCGAAATTTCTCAGCAGTGGCCTAAACAAGTCCCTTGAGGTTCATATTTAATGTTTTGCTGCATTTTTGGGAAGTCTGTAAAAGGTATCCCCTACCTTTAAACAATTTTGAAATCACTGCTCCCAATTGTAAACAGGACCTTTAATAAAGATTTCTGGTTGCTGTATGATCAGTCATGTGGAATGGTGTTAACCCATGCTGTGCCAGGTATTTCAGACAGAGTGTACAATGCTATGGGAGTTTCTGCCAATTGACACCCAGAGTACTCAAACTGTTAATCAATCACCCATTATGGGAACTTCACAGATTCTGTACACAGTTCGTAGTCCTATTCACACTCACCTGAAACTAAGTCTCTGAAAAACAATTTTTCCAATGCAATGTGAAAACCATCCATTGTTATCTCTCACATTATGCAAAAGTCAAAAGACGCAAAAGTCATTCCAGATTGTTTGTTCGCTTGTTATTTGTTTGCTTGTTTGTTTGTTTGTTTTGTTTTGTTTTGTTTTGCTTTGTTTTGTTTTTTTTTGTTTTTTTTTGTTTTTTTTGTTTTTTTGTTTTTGTTTTTGTTTTTTGTTTTTGTTTTTGTTTTTTTTTTTTGGGGGGGGGGGGGGTAAACTCACAATATACACCTGTACCCTATAAGATATAATGTGACTTGTGACATATAGGTCTACACACTCATATACCTGAGGTCACATTCCAGTCATTGCGGATATTCAAACTGCTTTATTTGTAGCCAACAGTTTTTTTTTTTAAGGTAATTAACTGTCAATGCAAATACAGGAAACCCACCCCACCCCATTTTTCTTTTTATTTCTTTCGTTTAAAAAAAAAATATGGGGGGTGCACGCCCGATGCATTCCCCCTGGATCCCTCACTGTGTATTGTGTGTGAATGCAGGTGTGTGTGCACATGTGAGAGAGAGAGAGAGAGGTAAAACTAGCCTGCAATAATTGAGTCATTATGTCATATGGAAAACTTTCGCACGATTTCGCGCATTTAGGGTTGACAGACCAGAGTGTACGTAGTCGCCGAGAGCCAACAGCCAAGTGCACTCGAGCATAACATGGGAAGGAGCGGACTCGTCCATTGTACGGGAATCGGGAGAACCGTGCGTGTGCTTACTGGAGGGATAGAATACGCCTTAGAAGAAATACATGCATGAACATGGAAGCCATTTTTTTTTTTATCTGACAGCTGATAATGAAATGATATTAGTATTCTTAGTACCGGGAATCTAGATTTCCTACAACGGCATTTCCATTTCACCACACAAGTTGATCATTCACGAGCACACACACCAACGCGCACAGTATCTACATAATGGGTTCACTAACCCCTGTTGATTTAATGGGACTGAACCACGGTCTGTTCAAGCACGGCTTGTTGCAACCTCAAGTCATCTCTGCAGAGCAAAATACGCATGATGATCCTTGAATTTGGCAATATTTAGCTCTGAAAGAAGTGGTAATACACTCTGCAGGATTGTCAGAATATTAATAAAGACTAATCTGTTATAATGTGGACGAAAGACTATTCCAAAGGCATGATATCCAGCGAAAATTGTGAATAACTTGAACTCTCCCGCCTTCGTTTCACAGCACAAACACAATTGTTTGTTTACGCACACTCGTCCGTTGTCCGTAAGCATTAGGGGAATTGTGTACAATGGACAGCACAAAAGCTCGCACGCTTTAGCAAAGTCACAAGCAGTTTTGTAAAACATTCTTTGATTTGACAAGAAAAGTGCCCTAATTTCTCTCTGACCAATTAAAATAAGTTATACATCACTGAAGAGCCCAAACATTCTACTTCATTTTGAAGTGCGAGGGTAAACAATTCCACTGAGCTTCCGTGGTACAGCCTGTGATTTATATGGGCATGTCCGAAAATTATGGCTTATTTTGGGTACGCCGCCATAGACAAACTCAAGATTTGGTGATTTGAAGCAGAATTTCAGGGGAAAAGTGCCCTAATTTCCCCAAACCTATTTTTGAGGAAATACACAGAGTAGAAAGAGGGTACATTCTAGTTTCATTTGGAGTGCGAGGGTTTCGAATTCATGGCCATGTTTTTTGTGCAGAGCTATTTTTGTCCCAAAGGAGGGGGATATGACGCGTCTTTTCACGTGTTATAAGCACCGGTGCTCTCACTCCGGAGCAAATGCGCGCAAGTTTTCCATATGTTTACAAACACAACAGTGAAAGAAAGATGACCATTTCAGGAGTGTCTTGGTGCTCAGTTTTAGCTGAAACCAGCAGATGAAAGTGACTGTGTGCAATGGTGACTGCACACCTTGCACTGATCAAACATATCTGTTATCACAGAAGAACATTAAAGCTTATATCATGGTACTAGAGACACTCTGTGTCAATATTTACAGTGATAAGAGCTATTGACTGCAAATGTTATTGCAAATTATGTCAATATCACCTTGCCGCATGGCCTTGGTAAAATTTTCACAAACATGTGCAAGAAATACAACATTGAGTGCTAACAAAGGAGTTGAATATGGTGACATAAGATCTACTGAATTCACTTTAGTTCAAATCCCTCTCTAAAAAAAGAAAAAAAAAACTGAACAATGAACATTTATTATCAGCAATTACATACAATGACTCTTTGAATATGTCTAATCTATTTATTGTCTGATTTTTTTTTCACTTTTATTTTGTAGAACTGTAAGAATTGCTATAAAGAAACATATGAATAGCACAATTAATATTCAGAGACATTGTAACATGCAGGAAAAATTAAAGCACTGATCAATATTAGTAGCTTTGTTGAGCATTAATAGTTTTGTTGAACATCACCTCATCACCTGATTTGTCTCTGTGCATCTGGCATGGGCCGAAATATTTTATGAAGATGTACTTGGTTGTTTTGGTCACATCTTTTCTATTCCATCCATAGTTTGTAATATAGGTCTACATTTAAAATGTTCTTGTAGCCATGATAGACCATAAAAGTAATGAGACTGAGGTAACGTAATTACTAATGACCTAATAACGTAGGAACATGGTCAGTAGTGCTGTTTCTTGGGAAAATCCCAAGAAACAGAAGTGCTGTTTCTTGTAAAATCTCTTACTTTTCTACTTACCAGTGATCCAACAGACTAACCAATGAAAACTGGTGTTTGCACGTGGTCGATGACAAAAGTCTGGTCAGATATCTACTTACATTGATCTTTCATATTCTACCTATGATTTCATGTATTTAAAGGGAAGGTAAACTCAAAGAGCAATGTGGATTGAGTGCAAGCAGCAACATTAGTAGAACACATCAGTAAAAGTTTGAGGAATATCAGACAATCGATGCAAAAGTTATGAATGTTTAAAGTTTTGGTGTCATAACTGCTGGATGAGGAGACTACTTAGAGGTTATGACGTATGAGTGGACAACAATACAAAGAAAATATAAAGGAAATTCAACAAAATTCGCTTTTCTAGCATTATGAAAGAGCACTTGACTAACCGCTTTCAGAAAGCAGGGGGAATAATTGCTACCCTTAACATATGTCGGTATCAAGTTGATGGAATTTGTAATTTTCATAAAAAAATGAATTTTGTGGAATTTTCTTTATATTTTCTTTATATTGTTGTCCTCTCATACGTCATAACCTCAAGTAGTCTCCTCATCCAGCGGTTCCAACATCAAAACTTTAAAAATTCATAACTTTTGCATGGATTGTCTGATTTTCTTCAAAATTTCACTGATGTGTTTTACTAAAGTTGCTGCTTTCACTCAATCCACATTGCTCTTTGGGTTTGCCTTCCCTTTAAAGTTGTCTACTATATTGGTTAACAGAAACTTATGAGATTGATAACCCTCCATCATAAAAGAATATAAGAACGATGGCTCAAAACGGATAGCTTTGATTTCTGTGGATTCCCAAGGGACAAACCATGGCCAAACACACCCCTGGAAACTTTTGCTCCAGGGAAGAGAACGCAGGGAGGAGGAGAAACAGAGGAGAATCTGTTGACATCCACCCAGAAACAGTTGCCATGGCAACCAGGTCCTGTGGTATTGGATGTCTGGATGCAGGTCGCCAAGGTCAGAGCTTGATGGCTCTTTTAAGCCAGACATTTCCGATGGGCATGGGATTCTGGGAAGAGCATCCCAGTTTAGGAAAAAAAAAAGACGTCCCATAACAAAACCTTTATACTGCTGGATAAACTTGTGTGCATTTATATTTTCTTTTTTTTTTCTTCTTTTTAAAGGCAATCCATCTTTGCACAAATAATATTAACTTCATGGTATATTTAATTTTATAACAATGCTGCCTTCATTTTAACCCTTGAGGACGAGTCCCGAGTATACTCGGGCAGGTGTCTATGGGGAAATGTGTGTTGGAGCAAAATCAGCCCGTCCTCAACGGGTTAAAGATCCATTCTTGATATTGAAGAACATTACTTTCCAAACAAAATTTGAGAACTAGAATCAAAAACAATTTTAAGTGCATGTGTTTTGATTTTCGTTTTTACCAAATAATTGAAAGTAGGGTGATGAGCTATTAAAGGTGTGTAGAGGACAGCCGAAAAAAAGAAAAAAAAATGCATGTCACAGATGAAGAAAGTGGGCCAGTGAAGTGTGAAATATTAACATGAACACTCCACTTTCCCATAATAGCTCCAGAATTGGAGCAAATTTGCCCTAAGCCTTCAGATTAATCTCTCCTCTTTCTCTCCCCCTCTCTTTCTTCCACCATCGCATTTTTTTTTCTCTCTCCTATTTACTCTGTCGTTCTTTCCTCCCCTCTTTTTTCTCTATCTCTTTTGCATGCTTGTTGATTTTTATTTCATTGCATTCACTGCTTGCAAGCCATTGCATGAAAACACTTGTACGAGTTTCTGCCTTTCCCCCTGAGACCTACTACAAACTGTCGTTCTCGTTCTGGAACGACACTCGTGGCTTTTTTTAATGGGCCTTCCAACGCCAACGCCAATGCCAAAGACAACGACGTATCCGGTGGAAAAGGATGCTGGTTGGTACGGCTAACGGGGCAATTAGCTGCAGGGACTGCGTGCCCTAGAACCCAAGAGTCATATGAAGAACTTGCTTTTAATTGATGGACAATACCGTCTTTTTCTCTCTCTCTGGCTAATCTGCTATTGCCGATTCTCCTTCGTTTGTTTTGCCAATTACGACGTGTCGCACACACAATTAGCACGAGTCGATTAGAGTCATAACTTGTTTTGCTTTGCAGCTACAGAAGGTAGTCATTCCTTGCATCCCTATGAACTATACACTGTCTGCCATTTTAATGGGATATTTGTGGGTGTAATGCCTATTAAGGATGATTTCAAGTCTTATCTGTGCTTGGTATGACCTCTACGTACTCGGCAGAAATGCAAGTTGCCACAAAGCCAGTATTCTGCATGATTTGAACTACAAATAGTGCACTAGACTGAACAACAAAAAGAAGAAAAAGGAACAAACGAAGACGAAGAGATGTTGACTCCACATGTTTTTTAATCCAAGAAAAATGAGAGACACAACTTGACCTGCAAATCGAACAATATGCATTGTACTTTGAATAATTGGGTAAAATTCTTCAGCAATTCAAGTCAGTTTGTTCCATAATGAACGAGTGAAAAGCATTGTTGCGTATCGAAATCTGGCATAGAGCTGCGTGGAAATATGTCAAGGTTTTTATTTGACTATCTTGGGTTGCGAACCATTTTGCCATGAAGTAGCTACGGCATAGAATGCAAGATCAATTGTTTCTATGCAAACCTTGTTTCCAACTGACTGCCCTTGACTGGATAGTACATGCTGAGTTTTATCACCATACAATATCATTCTATTTCATCTAATTGTAAATATTTGTCTCCTTCTTCAAAATGTTTGACACAGGTGAAAAAAAAATTTGCTTTTTCCATGCTGAAATAATGTTGTTAACACCCAATGTAAATACTGGCAATGTACCTTACATCAATTGTTGATAAATAGACATTTCATTGAAATTCTGTGAATCAATGCTTTGTAATCAAATGCAAATAAAATTTTCTTTTTCTCTGGTCTTACCAAATTTTTTCACTTGTGAAATGAGGTACTGTAAAAGTTGAAATTTTCGCGGTGTTGATGTGGATTTCGCGCAACCAAAGCTAGTGTGAAAATAAAAGCACACAAATATTTTTGTGTGTCATATGTTCCAGTAGCTGATGTCTTGATTTCGCGAAATTAAAAACATGCGAAGCTCTTCTTATCTGGCCAAGCACGAAAAATTAGTCACATGAAAATATTCACTTTTACAGTAAACTGGAGCAAGAATTGATGGCAACTGTGATATTACAAGTAACATTGATTGCACTTTAATCAATTTCCACTACTTAACCACACTTGATGTAAAAAAAAAAAAAAAAAAAAATTAATAACAGATCAACACTCTGTCATCACCACCTTGATTTTGCAGGTATATGAGCTACAACCAATAATCAGGTAAACTGACATTGTTAATCATTTTAAAGAGTAATAACATGGTTCATCTTTCCCTTTGAGAAGGGAATTTTCTTGAATACAGATGTCCTGGGCACTTACTGTAGTTCAAAATGCCTTTCCTCATTTACCTATTTGGCACTTTGAGGTTGTTCATTTCCATTTTCAGTGCAAACCTCCACTCACAGTATAAGCAGGAGATATTCCATCATCAGGCTGTTTGGAGGTTTGGTCATGGAGTAGGTAATACAGTGATGATATCGTGGCTAAGAACCAGAAGTCTCTGGGGGTATTTTAGGGGGTATTGAATTATTGGTATCACTTTGTAGAGCTCAATCTCCTCTACAGTATGGTGCCAATTTTGAATTATTTTCATTTCCAGTAAAATATTTGAAATCAAAACCACAAGGGCACTATTTCACCCAATATTTGGAACAATACTAATAAAAATCTACCCACTTTTGATTAATAGATAATTTTTTTTTTTAATTTCATGAAGATTGACAGCTTCGTTTTTATTTACGCTCAAATTTTTATAACCCGATAGCGTCCTTCTGGTTCTCAGCAGACGATATAAACCAGGTAAAGAAAGAAACACATTTACACCTACCCCCCCCCCCCCACACACACACACACACAAAAACAAGCACACATGTGTATGGGTGGCTGCAGGTGCTAAAGGATCTAGGGGTTTACCCCATATCTGACGATCTACTGTAAAACAAGGAATGGTCGCATGCATTTTAATTTAGTGAATTTTGCGAGAGCCAAGATTTGCCAAATTAAAATGCATGTGAAAGTTCTTGTCTACATTGAATGTTAGAGGCAACTCACAAAGATTTCATGCCACAAAAAAGGCCATCGGCTCCAATTCGCGAAAATTTCATGCCACGAAAATATTGTGTTTTACAGTATGTGATTTCCCGTAGTCCACATGAATGCAATGACTGATCTATGGGATAGTCCAGAGCAGAAATAACTTGATATCATTTATATATCTTTTTAAAGAGTGATTTTTTGGAGTGAATTATGAAAATATATATTGGGATATGTAGGTGATATATTGTTGATTTTGTTGTTGTTGTTGTTCATTATATTGTTGATAATGATGATGCAGGAAAGGATATTAATTAATATATTTATGAGTTGAATAATTGTATAAAAGTGATATACATTAATGGTCTTTGCATAGTTGTAAATGTTGGGTTAATGTATTATGTTGGTATGGTGCATACGTTATGGTATGTTAATATGAGTCAGTTTCATACGTATTCTGTGATATGTCTGTGGTGTACTTGTGATGTATTGAATGTTTATTTTGTTGTGATATCCAATGTACAAAGAACTTCCAGAGTGGACAATAAAGTAATCAATCAATGAACTCTGACCTAACATCCCACAGACACTTTCTCACTTCCTGTCACTATTGATCGGACTGGGGTTCACTTTTGAAGTGTTCAGCTAAAGGAATAGGTCTACATCTATGTGAGATAGAACATTACCAAATAGAACAAAATCATAATCACCTCTCCATATAAAGTCTACATAATTCTTTATAAGTGTTTTTTTTCTTCAATTAGAAATAGTCCCCAGCACCAAGATCATATAAACCTGCATCATGCTATCAGACGTCTTCAGTGTAAAATTCCTGTTTATGTCCATATCCCTATGTAAGTTGTCATGGAAATAACTTCAGAATAATTAGAAATGAATATCAGAGCGCCTCACATCAGTGTAAAAAAAAAAAAAAATATATGAGGTGTAACCTTCGTTTTTTCACTTTTGAAGAACATGAAGGTGCTGAAGCCACTGAGGATGAGTTGATTTTGCTATAACACACACTTCCCATTGGCACCTACCCAAGCATAGTCGGGACTAGTCTTCGATGGGTTAATAATATATATAGTAGCTGTGATTTTCTTAGCAGAGCCTTACTGAGCAAATGTGCCATACTTGCACCCAACATATTAATTTGGTTTAGCTCCTCCAATCAAAAGTCTGGCAGCTGATCACTAGAAGCAATTTGGAAATAATCAAAGTGAAATCATAGCATTTTTCATACAAATAACTATTTCCTTTTGCAAATTAAAACAATCTAGGCCGTGGTGAAAATAAAATTTGCACCTGAACATTTTTGGTAGTCACATCTCTTGTACGAATGATCTTTTTTTGTGTGTGTGTGTGTGTGTGTGTGTTTGAGTAAAGTTTGGGGTGCGGAAAGACATTCAAGGCTGTTTCCTGGATGGGGAAAGCTTGTATTGTTTCACCTGTGTCTCGAAGCCCAAGGGTTATACCAACTTACCCCCAAAGAACAGGACAAGAATCCCTGAGCTAGAATTGATTTTCCCTTCTTTTAACCCACTGAGGACAAGTCTTGGGTAAACTCGGGCAGGTGTCTATAGAATATGGGTTTTGTAGTGAAATCAGTCCATCCTCAGTGGGTTAAGTTGCAAAAGCATGTAATGATCTTTGGATGGCTGCTTCTTTTCCTTCCCTTCTTTTCCTCCTCCCCTCACATAATAAACTGTTGGAAATATATCAAAATACAAATCATCTTTCCCTCTCTTCCCCATCCACTTTGTCTCTCCTTTGCTCCTGCAATGCTCATTAAGCTCATTCACACACATCAAAAAAGTGTGAGTCGCATTGGGATTCAAATTGTGCTTTTGGCACTCTAGTTCACAAGCACACAGACAAGAAAAAAAAATGCAATCTTAATCACATCAGTTCACGAAGAAAAATCTTGACTCAAATTGCTCCAGTTTGGGTGAGACCAAACTGTGCATGGGTGAGGCCCAGAGTTGGATCTGACTTTTACGTCATGGAATATAGAACCAGTTTGATTTCGCAGAGTGTTGATACACACTTCGCATCACAAATGATCATGATAATTTCAGCAATGTCACACTTGCACGGATTACGATTCAAATCTCACTAATAGTTGCAATAATTACGTCCACACACATTAACCTGCTGAGGAAAAGTCCCGAGTATACTCGGTCAAGTGTCTATTGGAAATGCATGTTGTAACAAAATCAGCCCAACCTCAATGGGTTAAGAAAAAAAAAAAGGTTTTGCATCACAATTCAAACAAATCACAACCTCAAATAACCGTGGCTGTGTGAATGGGCCTATTGCATGTTCTCTCATGTGTTTTCTCATTGTACTCTGTTTCATTTTTCCATCTCCCCCTCTCCTCTTTACACAGCATCTCTTTACTCCACAAGTCTGTATCCCTTCAGTGCTCCTCAGTGTTTCTACAGTGTCTCTGTTTGTCTGTCTGTCTGTCTGTCTTTCTTCCCCTCTCTATGCCTCTCTTTCACTCTGTTTCCCTGTTGTCAAATCCCTCTTCATTCGTGTTTTCATTGCTTGCTCTCTGCTTTAGTATTTCTGCTTTCTCTCCCTCCTTCCAGGGAGGTGGAAGATTCCACCTCTCTGCTCTACCTGTGTGATGGTATCTCTCCCCTTCTCCCCCTCCCCTTTATCCCTTTTCTCTCTCTTTCTCTTTCTCTCTGCCGTGATCTCTTCACAAAAATGACAAACTCACAAGAATCATTCTGCTCTGGAAAACAAAACTTTAAATGACGTGAATTCAAAAGAAATACAGAGAATAGGAAAACGATGCTATTTCTTTCATCAATGCCTATTCTACAGGAAGCATACCTAAGGATTCCCCATGTGCTATTCCAGACTCAGATTATCTTGGAGTTAAAGGGAAGATAAACCCCAGGAGCAATGTGGATTGAGTGAAAGCAGCAACATTAGTAGAACACATCAGTGAAAGTTTGAAGAAAATCGGACAATCGATGCAAAAGTTATGAATTTTTAAAGTTTTGGTGATGGAACCGCTGGATGAGGAGACTACTAGAGGTTATGACGTATGAGTGGACAACAATACCAAGAAAACATACAGAAAATTCTACAAAAATCCATTTTTCATGAAAATTACAAATTCCATCAACTTGATATTGACATATGTTAAGGATAGCAATTATTCCCCCTGATTTCTGAAAGAGGTTGGTCCATTGCTCTTTCATAATTCTAGAAAAGTGAATTTTTGTTGAATTTCCTTTATATTTTCTTTGTATTGTTGTCCACTCATACGTCATATCCTCTAGTAGTCTCCTCATCCAGCGGTTCCAACACCAAAACTTTAAAAATTCATAACTTTTGCATCGATTGTTCGATTTTCCTCAAACTTTCACTGATGTGTTCTACTAATGTTGCTGCTTTCACTCAATCCACATTGCTCTTTGGGTTTACCTTCCCTTTAAAGACCCAGCAGCATGGGGATTCATGGGTTGTCCAATTCATTTGCTGCCCACCGAGGTACATAAGATAACCACTAATAGCACCGGTCAGCGAATGCCTGCGACAAAGCGTACACTCATCGGTAACGGTCGCCTCCAGTCGAGATGCTGCGGATGTGTATGTACTTACATAGAAACCAGTGATAAAGCTGTGTACAATTCGTTACAGGGGTTATTGAATACTCTACATCCAAACCAGCAAAGCCCCTTACTCCACACGGTCTTAAAAGTTGGAAGATATCATTTGTGCTTCCCCGAGAGAGAGAGCTACAAAATAACAAACAAACAAACAAACAAACAAAAAAAGCCATAGTGCAGCATATGAAGAGACTAAAACAGACAGACAGAAAGAGAAAGAGAGACAGACACACAGACAAAGACAGACAATAACAGGATGAATGCACGATAACAGAGGTGCATGTATCGACCCAAGCGCCGTCAGTGTTTGAGGTCTCAGCCAATGTTGACGTTAATGCTTCCGTCCCCCTTTTCCGCTCCGATCCATTAAGTGTGGCAGGTAACGAGGGGTCAATTAGCTATCATAATTGTTTCATTAGCTCTCATCATTTATGATTGACAGCCAGCGGGAGGTACCTTAAAAGTCCTAGGCTAACCTTGCTTCAGAGTCCCTACTACTAGCCAAATCTCCAGTGACGTACAGGCTAGGCTTTCTTCCAGGCACATACTATTTTTGGTGTCTTGTCTGAACTCGCAGAGAGGGGATGAACATCCAATGTCTCTGGCAACAGTTTGTGAATCATATGAATTTGATCACTGTAAAAGTGGAAATATTTGCGGTGCTGAAATTTTCGTGCATTTCACGCAAATAGAAACTATAGTGCAAAAATAAAAGCACGCAAATATCTTTGCTTGCCACATGTTCCAGTAGTTGATGTCTTGATTCCGCGGAATTAAAAACACACGGAACTCTTCTTACCTGGTCAAGCACGAAAAATTAGTCACACGAAAATATCCACTTTTACAGTAGATTTGCATCTCTTTTTTTTTAGTTCATTTCAGATAATTACATAATTCCCCCCCCCCAAAAAAAAATGCATACATTTGTATGTGTCAAATGATACAGAGCTGCCAAGTCTGAAACCTGCCTACATACTCACTCACAATAATTTCTCAAAAACTCATTTCCTGAGAGGAAATGAAATACCCATATATATACCATATAGTTCAAAACCAATACTTGATCAAAGCCTGACCATATCGCATTTACAACCCTATGATGAATGTACATTGATATCATACTAGTGTCTGTTTTCTGGACAATCCTTAGTTAGGGCGGTGAGTTGGCTCAGTTGGTAGCGTGTCTGCCTCACGATCCTAAGGGCCCGGGTTCGAACCCGGTCTGGACTGAAAAATGTTGTGTGTAATCATACCGTCCCCTCTAGCTAGAGGCAAAACACTCTGTCCCTTGGATAGGACATAAAATGGAGGTCCCATGTATGAGAGAGTAACAACTCATGCACGCAAAAGATTCAGCTTCATTCATTCATCGCAAAGAGCAGGGTGTTTAACCCGGTGAAGTGGTCCCACCTGACATCCAAGTGGACCCCACGGAAGACCAGCTTAACGTAGCTGAATATGGGCTATCCAGCCATCTTCTCAGATGGAAATGAATAAACAAACAACAGGTAAGACAAGGCATACCACCATACTGATAGTACCATTATGATTGTGGTAGTAATTGTAGAAAATATGCATACCACTATCATTGATGTAGTATCAGCATTATCAAAATTATTGTCATAATCATTCTCAATGTTCTCTTAACTCTTTATGTGCCACGTTCGCACGTCCGGCTCAGTCGACGGCATGCCAACTTTGCATATTGTGCTCAACAAACAAAGCCGCCAAAACCGATCGATAAATCGCTAATCCCGCGGTACATTCAAAGCGTTTCTCGCGCTTTAGTTCCTCTCACATACGGCTTGCATTCTATGTGGTGATTGACTCTCAAGCGGTGTTCCCAACTAGATTTGCATGTACATTCTTAGTTTCTGTCACTATTTTTACGTGCAAAATTCATGCCTTTACAGTAATCATATGTAGCAACTGGCAATTCAAAAAAATTAAAAATAGAATTGTTATACATTGTATATAGAAGCAACGTTTGGCATTCATCTATTACTAGTAACTTTGCTCACTATTATGTCCAGCTTAACAGAAATTTGTAAAAGCTATACAGATTGGAAAAACAGAATTCTTTCTCAAAGCATGACTACCTTTGTGTCTCAGAATAACGTGGCACACAGGGGGTTTCCACCATAGCACATAAAGAGTTAAAAGTAATGACATTGTGCAGATTTGTGTTGGGCAATATACAGGATTTTCTCTTGGTCAGGTTCATATTGTCATACTTGTATGCTCATACAAAAATATGTAGACCTACATTACGTATTCATATTCTCATGAAAATATGTTTTGCTATTGATAAATTCACACTCAACTCAAATGACCAATCAGCAATTCAAGCCATTAAACAGTTTTACCGTGCTCTGAGCTTTATTTACCTGCATGTGGGTGACCACTCCCTGGCGCTGCCTGCCAATTATGTAATATCACTACATAGCGACATGGAAACATGACACATCTGTTAGTCTCATCACAGGCTTGACAGCCATTGCTGCTAAACCACCGTTACAAGTTTGCAGGGCATCCCAGTATCACACAGGATATACAGTATCACATGCACCCTGTAATCTGACTTCAACATGAATGGGTCTTCATCAGCTCAAATTAGGCTAAGGCGTTATCTTGCATTGAGATGATGACATAACACACAAGATCATACGTAGTCATGCAGATGAAATTAAGCTAGAAATAATTGTCTGCGGTTGAGGATTAATAGACAATTTTTCAAACTACTAAATATTGCTGACTTTATCAACATCTCTTTCTGAGTTTAGACATGTTTTTTTTTTTTTTTAGTACAATAAAAAGAAAAAGTTATCCCTATACACCAGCTAATAATTTTGTTAATGTGGGCAAGTGAAAAGAAGCATTCAAAAATTCAAAGATTATAAGTTTCATCTGACTGGCTATTGTCATCTTTGTAACTGTCTGCATTTTTGTGCAGATGAGCAAAATGGCTGATGAGCCAATAATCAATTTTCAAACAAATCAAAAAAAAAAAAAGTTCTGTGACGCAAATAGAAATTGGTAGAAACAATGGCAAAGAGAGTGAAAGAAAACAGTGAATATGGGAAGAAATGAGAATGGAAGGAAGAAGATCAGTAGGAAATGAAGGAAGACAGCAGTGAAAAAAATGGTTGAAAAAAAAAACAGAAAAAAGGAAGCAGAAACGGGAGGAAAATCAGACAAAATATGTAAAAACGGGAGTTACTAGTCTACCTTGGTTAGGGCGACCAGCGTTCAAGGGTCCATATGTCAGTAAGTGCAGATATATGACATCCTAGTCGTGGTGAAGTGGTCAAGTGTTCAATCCATCAAATATCACCCAACTCTCCTCATCAATCAATGTGGAGAATAGTCTCCCTCACCCAGACCCCACTTCAGCTACTCCACAGGATCAAATGCTACAAAATGGCATCAGGGATGGGGGCATGGTGACATCACTGTCATCCATTCATGTGCTAAGGGTAAATAAATAGGATATGTGCTAAAATTGAGTGACAGGGTTTTCAGACACAAACACAAAAAAAAAATATATATATATACTGGAATGGTACCGGTATACCTATAACCAAAACAGTATAGCTCTATGATGGATTTATACTGCTGAATGCTGACTAACGAAACAACGTATAACAAAACAACACATAACGAAACAACAGTCTGAGCATTGTTTCGAACTAGAACTCGATAACGGATCAGCATTCCATCATGTCCATTGTGCGTTTGAACGTTTTTCCCGCCTCCCTGATAGAACAGTATAACTGGGCGGGGCTTAAAGTTAGCTCGCGCGAAAGGTGACCCTATTCCTCTCGCTTGCAGCCATGTCGTGACCATAACAACATGCGCAGTGGGGGAACTGTGCATGTATACAACGTTTTCCAGGAAGGACAAGATTAGTATCTGAACCACGTCTGAATGTCTGTCGGCTATAAGATGATTCTTTATACATCGTTTCTTTATCAAGTTTTGGTATAAACTGGCTTGCGTCTGAACAGGGGTGAGCTACTAATTACGATTCAAACCGTGTAAAGTGTCTTTTACGATGAACATCATCCTAGTAGACTTCAGCCTCATTACATTGCAAATCTGATAATAACCTTCCAGAAGTGCAGAACAAATGATATGTCTGCACTACAGTGTCAAGTGTGCTGGATGACAAGGTGTTATAATTATGCAATGGGTCTATTTGCAGATGTATTTCAATGGTGACTTGCATCCTGCAATAATTAATTGCTTTGAATGACACATGGAAAGGGAAGCAATGAAAATGTAAATTCTTGATGCATGTATGAATCAATTACTTTAGTAGAACAAGGAATGTTCACATGTATTCTAAATTAGCAAATTTTGCGAGAGCCAAGATTCGCGAAATTAAAATGCACATGAAAGTTCTTATCTACGCTATATGCACTGAATGTTCGAGGCAACTTGCAAAAATTTAATGCACGAAAAAGGCTGTCGTCTCCAATTCGCGAAAAAATTTAATGCCGCAAAAATATTGTGTTTTACAGTAGACTTGATTATGAGGTCTTGAAGACAAGACTAAGAATGGCCATGAGCCATGTGTCATAAGTTATATGGCCTAATCCTCAAGATTTTGTGTGTGTGGATAAATGGCTTGACATAGCAGAGAACAATTCGTGGACAGGGGGACTGGCTTTGAACCAGCTAGCTTACATCTTTCAGACTCATCTAAAAATATTTGCATGACTGAATGTTACCTGATACACACTGATAAATTATAATGAATTAATACTAGCAGTTTTCACATTTTCAATATCAAAACTTGAACTGAGAAAAGAAAAATGATTTTTGAAAAGTGAATCATTTCACAATGCTGCCCGAGAAAGTTGAAGTCAGGGTCTGAAGAGCATTATAGTGATGTCATATTGAGTAGGTCATGACTTCTCTCATCTAGGTTCATTCATTCTGCTCGACAATGATGGAGAGCACAAGAACATTTTGTGGATGTTTGAACCAAGGAGCATTATTTCAGGGAATTCTACATTGAAAGATATTATTTGTTCCATGGAAATTAAGATAATCAAAACTGTTCTATAAGTCTGAGATTTTAAAGCAGAAAAACTAAACCAAAAACAAACTTGTTTGGTGCATTGCTCCTTTCAAGAAAATAATGTTGCAGTTTCTCCATCTCACATTGTCATACATTCACTTAATATCCCTGGTCATTTTTTATTTCACTTAATACCATTAATACTAAAGATTTAATAGGCCTACACTTCATAATGACAACTACTGCTAAGATCTCTACTGCTGTATTAGTCGTGAATGCTATATAGGATCTTTCATATCATACTAACATTCACAACTTATTCTGTACTTCTACTACTACTATTTACTACTACTACTTGAGACCACGATCGCATTTCTGAGAGTAGATAAACGTGATGCCGTTTTGAACCACACCATATCTTCAAGCTGCCATGGTCACCTTCAATGCAGTATACAACCTGCAAGTTTTAAGTTAACATGGACCTCAGACGACCTCTGCTTCTTGGGTCAAACTGCGCAAAGCAGCTGCGCAATGACAACACTCGAATCGCAATATTCAATAATGGGAAGATAAATGCAGCACCCTGAGAATTGCATTCAGACACCATTCCAAATGTGTGACATCATCACCATAGTACTCTACACAAGTTTTACAAATATCAGAGTACAAATATTCCATTGCCAATATTCTCCTTACTTGCTACCATGGTAATAACAGTAAGTCCTCACAATAAAAGCAAAACAAACTTATTACTGCAGGAGTAAGCGTTGCTGAACCACATTCATCGCATCATCAGTCTGAAGGTTAGCCCAGACCTATACAAAGCTGAGGATTGTTCCCTGGCAGTGAAAGAAATAAATTTGCTTTCAGCTTTCTCAGTCTGAAAAATAGGCTAGACCAGCCCAAGGAACTATGGGAGCTTTCAATCAAGTCAGTACAGAATTTTTCCAGGATTAGATCTGCTGAAAGACAATTCAGACACTCCAGGGGAGAGGCTAGTCTCTTCTAACCAGACTTAGATTTTAATCATGCTCAAATTCTGGCATGGCTACATTTGTTTGAACTAACAGACTTTAAAGGAGACAAAATATCTGAAACCGGTACTGATTCCTTGGTGATTCAGTTTTGAGATATGTCAAAAAAAAAAAAAAAAAAATGTTGGCCCTTTAGTGGCATTTTCTGTAGAGTTATGGTATGTGTCAAAATTATGGTAATATCACAATAGATTAGAATTGCCAAAGTGACAATGCTGGTCTTTTTTTGATGCTTGATATTGGGTTGGAACCAAGTGCATGCATAAATATTCAGGCCAGGTTAGGTTGCTTAGTACCCGTTTTCATGGTAATGAATTGCTATAACAACATATACAAACACTTCAGCATTCTTTTAATGTTTTTTTTTTTTTTATATGGCCATTGTGCTATTTGTGGCACACTGCATACTCAAATCCACAAATAACCACCCTAAACTATTCAAACAAAACTATAGACTAGTTTTTGTGGTCCAGTTGATAGAGTTTTTGAAGTCAAATCATAGAGACAGCAGCAATGTGAAGGAATATGTGGGGAAGGTCTGCTACCAAGAGCAACCACCAAAAAGCTACTTGAGCGAGGGCGCTTTTTGTTTTCTTTTCCCAAAGTACATTCCAAATGTTATCATCACTGTTATTGTTTGGATAGGAAGCAGCAAAGATGAGAGAAATGACTGACTATGCCCTCATGTTAGCAGTCTTTTCTCCTACCATTGGTCCCCAGGCAAAAAGAAGATCACAAAATGGATTAGGGGTTTGAGGACTGGGTCAAATCCGTGGGTAGCTCCACAGCAGTCATACAGGCAGACCGTACAGAGGAGTGGGGGTGGGACAACCTACCAGGGCTATTACCCTGTTTGCATAGCACAGCTTGTCACCAGTGGGTCGGGTCAGCGGGGGTATTAACCCCTGGAGTCCCAGCTTGGTCAGGTTCGCAGACACTGGCAATCCATTGGCAAATCATTACAGACCTGTTGCAATCGTGGTACTTATGACCATATGCAAGGAGAGAGAAGTGAGTCTAGCTCCGTTGCTCTGCAATATCTGTTTTGGTAGTAGTCAGGCCGTAATTGAGTCAGACTCTCGCATGGTCCTTTTCAAGGATCTGCAAAGAGAGTGGCTGGATCTGGATTATCTGGAAATCAATTTCCTAAAATTAATATAACTCAATTTGCCTCTCAAAATGCAGAGGGTCTCAGGGATAGATGGTCATGGATGTCTTGAACCAAAATAACTGGTTTACAACCTATAGTGTGTTGCTTCTCTTTGAGGAAACATATTTAGTATGATGACTGGAAGACAAGAGAGTACAAAGGGTAATGTCACAGACATTTATCACCATGGAAACTGGTCTTAAACAACCTCACCTGTCCAGAGTGTTTATGCTTGCACCTGGTTCTAACCACAGCTATGACATTAACAAAGGACTGTGACACTGCTACCTTGGTACTCAAGACCACATGCCTTTTTATTTGTTATGATGGTTCAGTGGAACTAAACATGGTAAACATGTGTCACATAGAAAACCAGCAAAACAAGATTTACACATTCAGAAACATGCTATGAATTTGGACACTAACAAAAAGGTACACATGGAAACTTGTTCTGCAGTACATTAGGGTGCTTGAAAAAATATTCTGTCAAGAGTGAATTTGTAAAATGGACATAAAATTGATCATTCTGCCTGTATGAAAATAGTGTTAGAGGCAGTAATGAGAAATATGTTGGCTCTGGGTTTATGTGGGAGCAAAGAAACTAAAGTGTTGAACAACATTGGAGAGGTAGAGGGCAAGGAAGTGGGGCTAACAGGAGTCTGGAGATACCGGTAGTCTGTAGCCCAAGGTAACAATGATGGGCAAAGCTTTTCAATCACCTGATTCTATGGGAGGAGAAACAATGAGTGGTGGACAAGCTTTGCCTGAAAGAGGAGAGAGATCCAGCCCTAATACAGACCAAATCTCTGTTTACATGCAAAGGGGGGCTCCTCTGTAGGCATGTGACTCTACGCTGACATGTTCTGCAGTCACATGACCTCGCTAACTTCACCTCCTTCTTCGAGCTCTTCCTCCCGGCTCTCGAAACCAAGGAAAAGGCAACAGCACGTCATACGCCCTATTCACATCGGTGAAACGAGACATTCCCTGTGCCACAAGTAATTCAGACTGTCTTCTCCAAAGTTAATGCCACAACATCTACCAGAAGTTCATTTTAATAGGACATCAACATGACTATGGGAGAATTTTGCTGTAGTAGAATACACCATGGTATCATATTTCCTTCATACCGTACTTACTTTCACCCGTTGAGGACTAGTCCTGAGTATACTCAGGCAAGTGTCTATGGGAAATGCGCATTGTAGCAAAATCAGTCCATCCTCATATGGGTCAATTTCCACAAAGTAATCTTTATAGCAGGCAGATATAGATGGTCTTGATAGCATACTATTACGCTAAGATTTCTTAATCCTATGTTCAACCTTCAGAGAGGTGTTAGAGGAATACCAGTCACAACCACTAAACTCATGTCACAATTATACCATAAGGTGGACGTTTCTCTGAACCTCTTATTTTACTGATGTGAATGGGGCCGCGCTTTCGCAGAATCCTTGAATGAATACCATTGTCCTGATGTCATGCCAACATTAACATTACATTCCTGTCGTATCTGCCTGCATACATCACGGAAACAACATGTACCCAAACAAAGATGTTATCTCAGGAATTAAATCTCCATAACAGCAACGATGACGTGAATATCAAGCCAGCAATATACATGATTATAGTATGTACATATCTTATCAATTCATAAAGAACATCATCTTCATTTTTTACACATCTCTTTTTTCTTTCTCCAAACTATGGATTTCTCCTTTGCAAAAGTCCAGCACCTGTGTCAAAAGCTCAGATAAACCCTCTTCATTCAGTGAAGTTAAGTTCGGCAACTGCTGTATACACACCAACTTGCCCTATACATTCACTGACATACAATGAAGTTTATTGCATTCGGCAGTGAACTTCAGTTGGCCCAGTGCACTACCGGAGGATCATAGGGCCACACCTCACATAACTGTCTCCTGTATTCCCTGCTGTTTGTATCTGGCAGGCGCAGGCTCTGAAATTAGATCTGGAATTTTCCCCGCTACCAAAACATCTCCTCAAATTTCTCTGAAATCCAGGCACACCAGTCACGCTCTAAATAAAGTGTGAAGGGGGTGGGGGTGGAGGCAAGAGATAGGAAAGGAAGAGAAGAAGGAGAGGAAGAAGACACTAAGGAAGAAAAAAAAATTTGGAAAGAATCCAAGATGCAAAATATTCATGACAATTGCAGAGAAGTGAAGATGCCATAAGTAAGAGCAGTAGCTTGACAAGGCACCAAGTACTATTGACAGAATTGTTTACATTTCGCTGAGGAAAATATGCTCTTTATGTCAAGTATCAATGCAACAGTTTCAATCACTGAAGCGGCAATGCAGTATCTTGGATATGACAAAGAAATACTTATGAGTATTATTTTATCAAAGTTGATAAGTTCCAGCCACAACCATATTTCCATCAAAGTCATTAGTGCAAGGTTACTGCAATGCAATGCAAATTTGATGCAAAACATAGAGGTTTTTCCTACATCATTTAATTTCAAAATATAAAATTCATCGTAAAAAAATTGATGAAAGACTAGTGAGGCCATGACATCATCACCTAATTTGCATATGCAGTTGCTATTGACATCACGGCTTCACGAAAAACATGTGAAATTTGAATTCCATACCTTTTTCACTGTAAAGTCAGAAACATTGTCACCACAAAACTTTCGCGAATTGGAATTGATGGTCATCTTTATGCCATGAAACTGTCGCTAACTGCCATTTCCATTTTAATACCCTGTATAGACAGGTACTTTCATGTGCATTTTATTTTTTGCAAACCTCGGCTCCTCGAGAAATTTGCAAAAGTTTCATGCACGCAAAAATTTCTGGTTTTATTTTGGGATCAATTTTCTCCAAACATCTTCCATATCTTCTTTATTTGATTTCACTTTACTGAAAGAACTTGATGTGGAACTGCATTTCATTATCTGTGCTAACTGACATTTTTACATTTGATAATACTCAGGTCAAATCATAGCATGTACATAAACCAGAATTTGTGCCTGTCTATATCCCAAATGATGCAAATATACACTTCATATACATATCGTCAATATCAGTTGTTAATCAGTGCGTACTAATACCCCTTTCCCGCTGAAGAAAATCTTCCCCGGGGGCACCTGGGGGCACCCGGGGAACCCCGCAGTGTGAAAGGTCACTCGGTTGAAACCTAGGGGAAGCCTAGGTGAAACACCGATGAAATTTTGGGCAATTTTTACCCGAGAAGCGTCCTGGGTAGACACCGATAGTTCAACGGGATTGCACCCGGTGGTTCACCGAGAGCGCCCAGCGTGAAAGGTTGTCTCGGTGAAACACCGGGGAAAATATGCAGATTATGTCAAAGGTCATGTCTTGTTTCTGGTCATGCACACGTTTTCAGCTAGCTAGCGCGCACTCGACCTCCCAAATCCACACGTACAGGGTACTAGTAATTCGTGTTTGTGAACATACACACGACACTACATAGTATGTCGTTTCGTGTTCAATGTGGCGTTCACAGTGTGACAGCATTGTTTTCCATCGTGCTGTGCGTTGTATTGTTTAATTAGCACGCCGTGTATACAAAGCTGATATAGGTTTACAATGTACTTGATCGCTTTGATGCTTCCTCCTTCTTCGTCTTCCTCTAGTGTCTAGCTCTTAACTCTTCCAGTAAAGTCTGATAGTGATACAGTCCGCCTCTTGCTTGATTTTTTCGTATTTTTTGCTTTCCTCGTCAAGTGCTGGGTTTACAATGTGCAGGAGAAATCCGTTGACGTTTTGTACTGTTGAAATTTGAGGGAATTTTGCAAATGGCTGGAGCGTGGACCAAAGACGAAGAGAGATTGTTACTTCAATTACGTAGTGAGCGAGGCAGCAGTGAACGAAGAACTGAGCGGGACGTCGGCTGACGCTGGCACCGCGTACGAGTCCCTCCTCCGAAAACTTGCTGAACATGGAATCGAAAAAAAAAACCAAATCGCAGATGCACAACAAACTCAAGTACATAAGATCACCCACGTTGCGAGCAGAAAACCCGTCTAGGGGAAAGTTTCACCGAGAAGCAGCGTGAAATGACGGCACTGAAACTTTCACCGAGAGGTTCCCCGGTGAATTCACCGGGGAACCTCTCGGTGGTTCACCGAGACGGGCAGCGGGAAAGGGGTATAAGAGATAATTTTCTCTGACCATCACTATGATGAAATTTAGAATTCTACTTCTTGCATTTCCTGTGCAATCTAATCCTATCAAGGTATTGACATTTCAGGTCACAGGTTTCCATCTTCTTGAAATTGTAACGCCAGAGCTGGATGGGTTCAACTGTGACATCACCATAGCAACCATCAGCAGTTGCTGGTTTTAGAGTTATCAATTTCAGACTCTTATTGGAAAATAACTTATCACCTGATCGTTCATTCACCTACAATTTCCCCCGACTGTGACCATTATAACGTGTATGCAAACTATAATGAATAGAGGCGATGTGACCCAAATAGATGTCTAGCTGGCTGAAGTCTCTTTCTGTTTTTTTGTTTTGTTTTGTTTTTTTGTTTTTTTTTTGTTTTTGTGTGTTTTCAAATATTCCTAATTTCTTCCAACATTCAATCATCTGTTCTTCCATCACATTCTCCTCTCCATCACCTTCTGTCACTCCTCAATAGGCCCGTTCACAAACAACGAAAATCGAAATTTCAATCGCCATCCAAATTTCGATTTTTTTTTTTCGACCGTTCATACACAGGGAAAAATCGCACTTCGCAGCAAGGAAAGAACGAAGGAAAGAACAATAGAGTTTCGCACGCGCTGCGAACGATGGGACTAAAAATACCGATTTCCGAATCTCGATCGCGCTCACACACACGACGCTTGGCAAAATAATCGCGATTATTCTGAAAAATCGCACTAATAGTGCGAGTTGGATCGCGATAAGGATCGCGGTAATTAGTGAGATTTTTCTGTCCACAATGGAAAAAATTTCGAAATTTTGATCGCGATAAGAAAATCGATTTTTAAATCGCACTTTTTCCCTTGTGTGTGAACGGGCCTAATATGTTCGAGCTGCATATACCACGTCTCTCCTTCTCTCTTTCTCTTTTTCTCTATTGGCTAATCATGCCTGAGGTACCTCATTATCAGATCAGGCCCATTTTACCAGGTAGGCGAACACACACACTTTTCAATGTCATGCTCCAATTCTCTACTGACACCGTTACACTTACCCACGCAGTGGCAGAGCAAGGCGTTCTGTTAAGGCAGAGGGTCATCCTGGTCAGAACAGTGATGTGCTATTGATGCTGGTGCCAGAGAGGAACACCTTTCTCAGATTTCACTTTCTCATCCAATGCTCATTGGTGTGGACATGTCTTTGTGCATCATTTATTTGACATGGAAACTGTCGTGATGCCATTGGCAAACGGTAGGCTTGTTTCCATTTCGCCATGACATTGACACTCAAGAAATCACATCATCTTGGCAAATTGGCTACAATTAGGACTGCCACCTACTGTTTGGTTCTACAAGAGGAAATTGCCTAGTTAATACATCATTACACCCACATTAAAACCTTGTTCCAGAAACACATTTCTTTCAATGTCTTCCAACCGCCTCAGTGACTAGAAGAACAGATTAATTGGGCAGGGGAGAAAAGAAAAGAGCCTTAAGTCTTTTGTATTTCAACAATTGTGAAATGTTCAACATCCCTGATTATACCCAAACCCCGGGAGCAGAGAGGATAATTTCTCCTACATCCCAATCGTTTAGTTGTCTTCTGCCAGAAGAAACCAAAAATTAATGAGAATGAAAAGGAGTGGGTGTTTTTTGTGGGTTTTTTTTCTCTTGGTTTTTGAAATTTTTTTTCCCTTAACCTCCCTTCCTTTCTCCCTTCCTCTTTGCACCTTGTTTCCCTGAGGTATCGAGATGGTTGGCAAATGTCCCAAACTTCATCTAATTTTCATGAGGGAACATCATCTCCCATTTTTATGTGATAATGAGCATTGAGCCATCCTCCCTTCGTCTCTCAGGTACAGCGCTGAAGAGGGCTCGCTATTTCCGTCTCCCACGCTTTCTTTTTTTTTTTTTTCCTTCATCCCGCTTCAAGCAAACTTGATAATAAAAGGTCAGATGACAAGAGGACACAGGAACTAAAACTAGCTTTGAATGAAAGGAATGCAAACATCAAACGAAAGAAATACTGACTTAAATGTGATAAATGTTTACTATTACATATACAGGATTCAAAATATGCATTTTTGTTACTGCAATCAACTTTTAATTGAAGCAAAATCAAGTGTTTTCAAGCCAAACTTTAAATCCATAATAACAAGTTTCAATAGTATCATCTTCATCGTTTTCACAATCAGAATTACTCTGAGAATGCACCTCCATTAAATTCATGCACTGTTATCATTATCATTCTTATTTGTTTGATTACTACCATACTGATAACGATGATAATGAACACTGATTACTATGGTTACCGCATCCATCACATCGTGGCTCAATGTGTGTGACTCCCACAAATTGTTAACATGGATTGGAATGACTAAAGGTTTGTGTTTGTTTTTATGTTGGGTGTCTTCATCACTTTGACTCACTTTATGTCTTCCAAAGTAGAAAAACAGAACAAAACAAAACAAATGCTTTCAGCAATTGATACCAAAAGACAAGTAAAAGAGGGTATTGGGTTTAATGGCAAATATCAAGTTTACTTGCACCTTAACCCGTTGAGGATGGGCTAATTTTGTTGTAACACGCATTTCCCATAGACACTTGCCGGAGTATACTCAGGATTCACCCTCAGTGGGTTAAGGATTTCCTTTACCTATCTCTCCCAGATGTCAAAAAAAAAAAAAGAACAAAAAGAAAGCCATAAACATCTAAAACTTATTATGAAAATGCATTACAACATTGTCATCAACTCAGAAAATATCAACAAACAATGTTCTACAAGTGAAATTTCAGTAATATGATACACTTTTCATACAGAGAATTTAAGCTGAATTTTAACTGATAAACAGTAAAATCATTCTAAATCCAGGAGGCAAATCTAACTTGGAAAAAGACAAGTCCTAAGTCTAGATTCAATACTTATGGGCTTCTTGCTGTGGATTATCAGCCTTATTAGGCCTGGAGACTATCAAATATCACTGAAAATGGGTCAAAAGTTTCAAATTTATCCTGTTAGAGGTAATAAAAAAAAAGTCCACGCTGACTGCACTTACCCTGAGGGATAGGGAGGAGAAAGTGTTGGGAGGGGTATGTGGTTATGTAAATGAGTTAACCTCTGTGAATACTGCATACCTCATTTGCATATAAGTGAGTCACTGTTCAATACCCACTCCAGGACATCATTTGAAAAAAAAAAATGGTCAATAAAATTTATAAACTTGGATTTCCTTTTAAAAAAAGCCCCTCATATCTAGAGGGTGATAAATGTCTATTTGTTCACCGTAGAGAGGCAGCAGTTATTGCCATGGAAACTCTCAAAACAAGAGCAAGGTAGTTTTCTGTTTTCCTACATTCTGTCCATCATTCCAAAAAAAAAAAGGCAGAAAGGAGAAAATACCATAATTCTCTCACTACACCACTGTGAGGAAAGAGAAATGGCAATGTAAAATGACTGAAGTGAAAAGTGAAGATCTTTTTCCCAGTTTCTTACATTCTGTCATTCCGTTATGAAATGACAGATGGAAAGAATTCCCACATTCTATCACTCCATGCCAGGAAAAAGGCAGAAAGAAGAATTTTTACCAGACTATCACTTCATAGCAATGAGAAGAATGGCTATAGAAAAATTTCAAAAAAGAGAGTAGAGATATTCCTCTGGACCTCCTATATACGTTCTGTCACTCCATCAGAGGGAGTCAGTAGGAAACTTCTTACATTCTGTCACTCCACTGCAAGGAGGCAGCAAGAACGACCAAGGAAACATCACAAGTGGAAATATTTCCCCTACTTTCTCTTGCATTTCAGCCCAGAGAGGCAGTGCTACTGAAGAAACCCTCCCAGCAAATCAGAGGTACACACAACAGCTGAGCAGATGATTCCAAAAATGTCTGATGTTTGTCGTTTTTTCCCCCTTTCTATCGCTTAATATGGCTTTTCTCATCTTTCTTCAAATTGTTCAATTCAAACTCTCCTCTCCGTCAGCACGGCCCTTCGGGCCATATAGAGTCATTCATTGGGCTTCTTAGCTTTGAACAGAAGCACAGAGGTTTTATTACGGTATGTGAACCACTGTGCAGATGGGCAAGAAACAAACAAAGCAAAGCAATAAACACCATTCCTTATTCATTCTAACTAGGACATAAAGGCCCGAATTCACGAAGGTGGTACACATGAAACCATGGTTTAAACCATGGACAAAAACCATGGAGCACCAAGTGTCGCATGGAATATTTCGTTACGAAATCAGTCATTTCATCAATGAAATGATTATTTTGTAACAAAATGACAACATTTTGTAACTAAATGAACATTTCTTCCACGAAACTATAACTTGGTGAATGAAACGGTCATTTTGTTGAAGAAATGACCAATTTTGTAATGAAATATTCCGTGCGACACTTAGACTCCATGGTTTTTGTCCATGGTTTAAACCATGGTTTCATTTGTACCACCTTCGTGAATTTGGGTCAAAGAGTGCATTACATGATGCTATTGTTGGCCTGATATCAAGTATTATAGTTGGTTGGCATGAGTTTAGTTCAAAGTTAGATAGTAAGTAGGAAAGAATGAACTGTCCTTGCCAGACTCAGCAAAAAATCCCATTTTCTGTAGGTTACTAAACATTCATACAATTTGTTTTAATCTTGTTACAAAACATAACAAAATATGCAAAATCCAACTGCATGTCAAATTTCGTATGTTTGAATCTACATGAAAGGGATTCTTATTTCTTACATGTGATAAAACTTATGGTCACGATAAAGAAAGTAACAATGCAAATGAACTGGGGAAACCACAGTCTAATAAAAAACTTTATTTTAGACTTCAATGACAAATTAAAATTGTGATTAGACAGGAAGAAGGACTACTGCAATCATATCTATTGATTATGACAGTCCATTAAAGAAATTAAATAGATGCTGTTATGGATATGTACTTTAATTCAAAAGTCTGTGGGAAATGAGTTTTGACTGTTCTTTCTTTCCATCCTATTGGTACATATCTGACATCTCACTGAATAATATTCAGATATTCCATCGAGTCAAATGCTCTAATGAGTTGCGTGGGCACTAGGGCTTACGAAAAGGTGCACAAACACATGTTGTATAACTAGCAAAGGGTAACATCTGTCCCCATAACATTAATGTTTGAAGGTGTGAAATAAAATTCACATTAACTGGAAAACTACCTTTAATGATGACATGCATACATGTAGACAACCCTACCCTTCGGGAACAAACACACAGTCACACAGTGTGGTTTATGTGAAAAAGCCTTAATTTCACATAGTAATTATGAAAAATTGGGGCATTTTTTAATAAACCACACTGTGTGACCATGTGCTATGATATGTTACCTGCCTAAGAGAGGTAGTTTTATTCTATTAGTAATGACTGATAGCAAGGAATAAAGATTAAAGGGATAGTACAGTATTGGTGGAGATGAGAATTGGGCTTTTAACTTTTTGCGAGATACCAAGAAAACACTTATGATATAGTACAGAGCATACCATTTTAAGAGGAATTCAAAGTTTATTTGATGAAAATCGGGTTCGGAATGACTGAAACATCCAAAAACAAAGTAAAACAAAGCGATTGTAATAAAGTGTGGGTCCCACACTTTGTTAGAATTGCTCTTTTTGAGATATCTCAGCCATTTCAAAACCAATTTTCATCAAATAAATGCTGAATTCCTCATAGAATTACATGCTCTTTCATATTTCACAAGAGATTTCTCATTGTCTCACCAAAAAATGTTAGAAACCTGAAATTAGGTATCAACCAAAACTATACAATCCCTTTAAAGGGATCGTATAGTTTTGGCTTTTATTATTAGCACTTTTGGGGATATCTCAGCCATTTGAAAACCAATTTTCATCAAATAAACATTGAATCCTTCTTAAAATTACATGCTCTTTCATATTTCATAAGAGGCTTTTCACTATTTTACTCAAAACATGAATCCCCACCTCAACCAGTACTGTACAGTCCCTTTAAGGCCTGTTCCATAAACATGCGCCGTCCCACCCACCCATCTCAGCGACAACTGCAAACTACCACACTCTAGCTACTCACAAAGTAACCACTGTGATCACATCTACTGTAAAACCAGACATTTTTGCGGGCGTGATAGGTTTGCTAATTTCGAGAGGAGCCAAGATTTGTGAAACTAAAATGCACACGAAAGTTTTCTTCAACATAGAAACTTTAAGGGCATGATGAAACTTCGCTAATTTTGCAAGGAACCAGAATTCGTAAAACTAAAATGCACGCAAAGGTTTTTGTCTACACAATGCATTGAATGCCAGTAAAATACCCAAGAAATATTGTACTAATACACATACCAGTATTGCGCATTTATTCTATTTTTCTTTAATGTTAACTATGTGTGTTAAGTAGTGCGCACATAGTTTTCTTCCATGTTTTACATCCTCCAGCAGGATGTGTTTAACAAATCCCTGTATTATTAGTACATGTAGTAAACCTCATATATTTTTTTTTTCCATGGAACACACTTTGAGAAAGTTTCATGCCACAAAAAAAAAGGGCTATCAGCTCCAATTCACAAAAGTCTTATGCCACTTTGATTTCTTCTCTTTTTTTTTTTTTTTTTTTTTAACAGTATTTGGCTGTGCGTAACATATTGCCATGGTAGCTGATACAGTATCACAATAGTTAAAGGCATAATTTACAATTTGCAGATGAAACAAAAACCCAGCATTTGCTTTGAAATAGTTCTAAAGTGTGAGTTAGTGATAGAAACCACTGTAAAAATTTGAATCCGTATAATCGATGTTCAGTTTTGTTAAATACACAAAATAAGAACAATACTTAAAATAAAAATGTTCCCAGACTAAATCGTCTAGTTATGGTTCATTGAGAAAAATAATAATATATCCTTATATCAGGGCTCCACACTAACTTTTATTTTTGGTGGCCCAAAGGCAAACATCCGTCCTTTTTTGGTGGCCCGATCAGGCCCACCAAAGTCTTCATTTTTGAAATTTTGGTGGCCCGATGTGCGTTTTTGGTGGCCCTGGGCCACCGGGCCACCGTTAGTGTCGAGCCCTGCTTATATGTTAGGCTTTATTGCAAAAACAGACTTACACATATGCATCAAATGTGATATCTTGATTTTTTTTTTTTTAATCACTGCTCCCAAAGGTAAACAGGATCTTTAAAACCATTGTGGAAAAAAATGAAGGACAATGGACTACCTATCATCATATCTCTCACCTCAGCTAAAATTCAAGGTGTGTTCACATATATAATAATGGAAGGGAAATTCCCTTGAACTAATTCATCTGTGGTACACCAAGAGGATTTAAAAAAAAAAATATGCATGTGCAATTTATTGGACCCTTGCAAAGGTTGAGAGCCAGAATGGTAAACTGTGCTAATGATTGAACGGGATGTATGTTTGAATCTGTCCATAAATGAGTTACATTGTACCAAGCTCATTTCTGAATAATAGCCTCCTGTATCTGAAGAACCTTTTTTATTCTCTCCCTCCCCCATCCCTCCCCCCACCCCAAACAAAATAAATGGATATTGAGCACAATACGGACAAGGGAAGAACAACTCCGGCACATCCATTCCATTGCCTTTCGAGTGTTTCATCAGAAAATGAAGGGTGTGTGCGCACTTCGTGAGCCAATGAAAAGGAGGCGGAATCAGCTGGCACCATGCACTGGCTGCTGATGAATCAGATACAAGAATTCTGACATAATGATGACAAATTGATCTCCTGGTTTTGGCCCATTTGATAAGTCCTTGGCACTATTGTGGACATTATTTGATGCTGAATACTGGTTGCACTCTGATTGAACTTCAGCAGCAGGAAATAAAAACTGTGATAGTTATTCTGCAAAAGTTTTATTCTTATTGTTTTATTGTTATTTCCTTCAGTTCTCACTTTGCCATTATCTTTCACATGACTCAAACCACATCAGAAATTAGTTGTCAGAACATTCTATTCATTTTTCTTTTCTTTTCTTCTTTTTTTTTGTGGGGGATGGGTCATTTGATGATTACTTTGGCAGCAGACAAATTTTCCTATTCCTATCAGCTCAAGTGTATAAAATGGTTTTATTTATTATCAAACTTCGCAGCCCAATGGCCGAATTGTGACTGATTTACAATGATAAAAGTACAGGGAGACAAAATAATTGTACATTACATATAAAAACACTACAAAATAAAATCATTTTGCATTTATGCTGATAGAGAGCAAATTAAGGTGATGAGAAGGTAGCTTTGTTTTGTTTTTTTAAATGCAAAACTCCAAATCTTCATTTCCTCACATCTGAATGTCAAAGTCTTGGAATGTATTGAAATTGGAAACCTTTCAGGTTTCCTTTTCAAGGCCTTTTCCCCTTTAAAACATGATACTATAGAGTTTGAAATGACCTATTATCAATGCCCAATCACCTTAACCCTTAGCTGCTGCTAAACTCTGTCACAGCCATGTCTATGCAGTAGCCCGCTCTGTTACTATTTCTGCTAAAGAATCACAGAAATTAAACGGGACAAATTACATATATTAGAAAGCTAAGTTTTGTTTTGTTTTTGAGAGAGACAGAGAGTACAGAATTCTGAAACAGGAAAATCGATATTTGGCAACTTTATCAGGGATTTTTTTTTAATGGGTCACTTATGCAGTTGTTGGTTTTGTGTTAATGAGTTTATACATCTTGCATATCATTAAGTCTATGTTTGGTTGAGGTACATGAGTATTTCAAGCAATAATAACTACTACCAATACTATTACCAATGAGAGTAATGATAACAACATTAGTTAGACATAGAATTTCAGAAGCACTCACTTTCTATCCTAGAATTCCATGGATCTGATATGGGAGCAAAACTAGACCATATCAATACTATCATGAGCAGAATCAAAACTCGATTCAGAGTGTGTGTAGCAGCCCATGTGACAAGTCAGATTCAAACCGGCATGTGATGTGGGTCAAGATTGCTTGAAATTTCTCAACAAGAATAGAATGTCCTGTGTTCAATTAAAATGCAAATGTAACAAGCACCAGCAAACCTGTTTAATAACGGATCCAGCTCAGTACCTTACTGCAGTCACTCATGGAAATGAATAAGAGAGGGAAAGAGATGGGATGGGAGAAAAAAAAAAGAGCAATGCAAAATGAGAAGAATATTGGGTCACGAACCGAAACTTATCTCAAGCCAGAATCGTGGAACACCATCGCTGCATTTGGGATATTGATAACACCCAGGTTATTACTCCGGTTGGATGAAACGACAAATCCCAGGCAGAAGAGTGGGCATAAATTAGAGTTTGAGTTGAGTTTTGGGAGGATCCTAACTGCCAGGTGCTCCAGAAGATACCTGGAAACTTCTTTCGGATTCAAGAGGGACAGAAGAGATGGGGGACATAGCATCATCACCTCCACCAGCCGTGGGGGAAAACGAGCTCGGCCCGGGGCAATATACGGAAATAATATTTGGCGAGAGATCCGCGCGCACCCATTGAAACTGTCATTTCTTCGTGATTGCAGGAATGAGATCGGTGCTGCTGCAAACAAGATTACAACCGAGAAAAAGCAATGCATATTAATATCAATCTTTTCTGGTCTCTCCCTCCTTAAATCCCACTCTCACTTTTTATCTAGTTTTATTCTTTACTGCTGCATACGCTTTTCTTTGTAAACCTGATCTTTCTCTTCATTTACCTTCATCCCCAACCTGTTTATTCATTTTTTTTCTCACAAAGATCTCTTTACTCAGCAATTATCAAATGAAATAATTGCATGCTATTACTTTTCTATCCACTTCCTAAACAAATCAGTCACCCTTTCAACCCAAATGTTTGCTGCCTCTTTTTCTGAGACTAATTCTCGAGTAAGATATCCCAATTTCTATTGGTCTCTCATGTTTCTCACAAGAGAGTTCCATTCCGGAGCCATGAAGAAGAGAAAGGTATACAAGCATTCCTTCAAATGCACATATGCCAATATATTTGTAAATGATATCTATCTCTTTTTCTCTCATATCCAGCTTGAATTGCTCATGGTACCCTCCTTGTCATGTCTTCTTTCCTTGCCTATTTCTCACTTTCACAAGTATCAGAGATAGTCCAGGAGAATACAATCCATTCCACATTTTTCCCTCTCTTACGGATGGTCAACAGAGAAAATAAGAAAGAGAAACAAAAAAGCGAAAGAAAGGAACAGAAAAAAAAAGAAGGAGGAAAAAATCTCAGAATATCGAGTGACACGCCATGGTGTGGCATACATATATGTATTCTGGCTCACACAACTGTCCCCATGAATCATACCACTCAAGTCGCATTACCCTCTCATGGCGCGGCGATTAAAACAAACGGGGGTTAAAATCTCTCGCCCCGTTTGAAAATTGTGCGGTGTACATTTACACACCTTCGTCGAGTGGTGGCCGATCCGCGAGGAGGGAATCCCGTAGACGGCATGACCCAGTTTTCTTCCTCCGAATGCAAATCAACACACCTTGGTTTCCGTGGGCCCATTTCTACTCTCCCTCCGCATCTCCTCCCCTCTCTGACGGGTGTAAAACGAACACCAGAGATGGACCCTAGCTATTTGCACATGCGACCCACTGACTCTCCGATCGGCGTAGACAAGACAAGCCTGAGTAAATGTTAGCATTGCGGCGACCACCAAGTGGTTTTTGGATGGCTTTAATGTGCTCTTCAGCTGACAGAATTTTGATAACTGAGCTCATTAGCACATCTAGTGATGGCATTTGAATTTCATTTTGCGGTGATATGACGAGAGATATACTCACACCATCTCGGAGAGCTCCGAACTGGATACCTTGCCTCTCACATCATCTTCATGCTCATCCTGACGGTTATCGACCTGATGCTAACATACAGGAGATGCACGGAAGCGTGACAAAATTAATGCAGTTTGCAAGAATATCAGTAACTAACAGGTCACTGACTTGTCATCAACACATTTCGCAGGACTTTTTCCTGCTTTCCATCGCAAACCGCAGCACATTAGACGAAATTTCGGCCGACATCTTTATGCTAAAATTCAGCCAACCTCCGTTTCAGCTTAGAAAGATACATGATGACTCAAACCATCGGGCAACTTGGAATTAACTTTGAATCACACACACACACAAAGACACATGAGCATGTGCTATGTATGCAAGGAAAAGGTGCCCACATTATGATACATGCACATACATGTTGTACCTGGTGAGAAGTATGAAAGACAAAGGGTGTTTTCTGTCAGCCAAAGCATGTGAGAAAAGAACAAGAATAGCAGGACACATGTGGCATCAAATACTGTCTGCTGAAATCAACAAATGTGATCCACCACAACAAAAGGATCCCAAATCCTGACGGCTAAGCAGGGAAAATTGAGTTTGAAGTCAGATCTTTAAAATCGGTCAAAATCACTGACTTTCTATTTTTGGCGTAAGGTTGTAGTCTAATATTTCCTCTATCATCTGCCGAAATTTCAAAACTAAATGATCAAGGGAAAGGCAAGAAAGTAGCGGTTTTCTGGGCCATGATTTTCCGACTTTGAACGGAACAGAAACGTGTCAGAAAATTTGGATTTAGCGGCGGAGATAGACTCCGCCCTAGCAACAAGGGAGTGATCTTATTGGTCAGTGCGTGGCACCCTGGTTACTGATTGGTTGTGCGTAGACCGCGGGCACTAAGTCTGAATGAACAGTGTGGAGGTTACTATGAGCAGACCTTCTATTGTCAAGAGGTGAAAATTGTCGTACCTCCCTTTGATCACAATTGCTACAGAAAGAAAACTGTCGTGTCATTTTCAGAAAATCATCCTCCCTCGACTTTTGGATCCTGTAGTTGTAGCGGGTCACAAATCATCTGACACAACAGGAGTCTATACAGGGTGCTCCAAAGGAATGGAAAAATTTGGACTACTTTCATCAATGTAAAGAGGAATATAAAATGCTACAATCATAACAGAAATGGACAAAAAACATACACACATAAACAGTGTTAGACAGACCAATCTGTAGGTTCTGTAGTCGTGGAACCAAAGATGGCATGTGCAAAAAAGTACATAGTAAATGCATGCCCTTGGCTGAGTAATAATAATTCATCAAGTCATTCTAGTTCTGGTGTGGGATGCACCTATCTGGAAGGCATATATGATAACAATTTTGCAAAATGACACTTAGTTTGTAAATTATCACTTTTTAAAGTTAATTTCGCGTTCTTGACAATATGGAATTTACTTTGTCACAGTAATTCTATTCTCAAATCATACAGATTTGACTTACTAGTTGTTCAATCATACATATACATAGCACAACTATCTCAGTTCATTCTTAGGTCTTGTATCACAATTTACTATACTTTTTCTCACTATCAGTGTAAGATATCAAGCAATAAAGTATGATACATGAATCAAAATGGATATCACTTGCTCTAAAAGAAGCAATTTTTGCTCAATTTCTTTTTTGTGCCTTGCTGCTGGGTAAGATGAAATTTATATGGTTTTAAGTTCGTGGACAGTCACAAAAATTAAGTGAGCACTTGAACAAGCTTACCACTGCCACAATGGTTTTAGGGCTGTGGCAACACACAGTGCGGTAAGAGGTATCTGGTGTATATTAACTTGAAAGCAAATTCACTCACACTACAGGACTAGTGAATCATGAAGAAAACTACAAATAAAAAAAGATGGCAAAAGCAATAAGCAAATATTTTGTAAAGTGCACAAAAATTTCCACATCTACAGTAGTATCGATGTAATCTATAGTTTGATAATTTGAGACCTTTATATAGAAATACATAAGCAATGTTTCATACTAAGGAACAGCTCTGACACTATAAACTGACATTATGCTCCTCAGAGCAAAAGGAAGGATACATTACAAATTTTCGGTGTTTTATCTTCGTTTATTATTCCTTTTTCTCCTCTGTTATGGGTATGCTTATGCTTTGATGCTCACTACATGACTTTATTGGTGAGCCTTCAGTCAAGATCAACAGTCACCTAAGATAAAGGGTCTGTTGCATATTCTGTATCTTGTCAGAAAGAATTATATAAATCTCCCACCATTTTTCTCTCAAAATTATAAAAGAAGTTTGTTACATAAATTGATCTATGCTGTGGGATCATACTTTGTAGCATTCGTCTTCCATTATGTATCAATGATGTCTGTGTATCATTCCATAAAATGCATGTCAAATTTCACTTATTTCTTTGTACATTCTATTGAATAAAAGTGAAAATAATGTTTGAATTGAATTGAACTGAATTTTTAAAAAAATGCTTTTAAATTTGTTTATCTAAGGAAAAAATGCAAAAAAAAAAAAATAACATCAATGACCAATGAGAAGTTGCAACAATTCTCCCATATCATTGTCAATGTACTATCTCTGTTAGATGTAAACTTACCATGTCTTCCATAAGTATTACATTTACAATCCTTTGTCGATGATTTTTTTTTTATTAGGTTTCTATTTCTTGTGTCTTTGACCATGTTATTAATTTCTCCTGCTTTTTGAATTCTTTCTTTCTTTCTTTCTTTTTCTTTTTCCCTTCCTTTTCAACTTGCTCCCCTCTTCTCCACCTGTTTATCTTTCTTCTACTTCTCTTTTTATGCCATATGTCTAAGTTTTTTCTGACCCTGCCTTACACATCTAACAATGCAAAATTTGCTATTGAGTTATCTATTATCTTTTTGATTGACAATGAACAAGGGATGTTAATGCAACTTTTCATAATATAACTAATACGAAGCTGAAACAGAAATGATATGCATCGTACTAAATTGTCAGCCCCGGACGAATGAATCTCATAAATCGGTTACTTGAGATTCCGGTAAATGATAAAATCTAGCACATGGCAAGCTCAAACTACAAACTCCCAATTTGAACACCCTGGGTGGAGCATCAAATATGATTTTGGTTGTTTTTTATGTTCCTTCTCTAAAATATCATTCTCGGCTATCAATAAGCTGAATACTACAGCCAACAGTCATAGGCTGCAGTACTGACTATCAGACTATGATGATGTTTATGGACAGCAGCTCTAACCCCAATCATCATTTCTTGGCTGTAGGATTTTTATCTTTCACTCAGTAAGAATTTATATGAATTTTTCAGAATGTTTAAAGAAACAATATTCAGCAGAGACATGCAGTAGAAAATCTGAAATCTGCACATTATCTCTCTACATGTCCCTCACAATAAACGTGTTGATAAAGTGTGAAATTGATTTTTTTTTCAAGTGAAGATATACAATTTAGTATCTTTCATACCTCTTCTCATATCATGATCAACTGTTGATGAAATCACATTCAAGCCCATCTTGAATGAGTTGATTTTTAGAGCAGCTCTCTAATACTTGAAATTGATCATTCTAATGAATTTTTATTTTTTTCAATCAATTAACAAGGCAAACAGATTGACACACACAAAAAAACTGTTGTTTACATCAATGCATTAATAATCCACTGATGTTACTTCAAACAAAAATACATGATCAGAATTATGTCTGTATCCTACTTTCAACAACGATAACTCTAAAAAGCCTTTATGAAAGTTACTAGTTAGTGTGTGACCCGAAGAAGTTAACCCATTGAGGACAGACTGATTTTCCTCAAGCGCATTTCTCATTTGCTCCAGCCTGAGAAAATACTCAGGACTAGTCCTCAACGGGTTGATAGTAATTGTCCCAATGAAAGCAGAATTATTCAGGAGCATTGTGGTACAAACTTATGAGTCAAATAGGTTCATGAAGTTTGTCTTATAACATCGGTCTTGCAACTACTTCTCCATTTTTCCTCTTCCAGGCACAAAATGCTGTTGACCCAGATAAAATCCACTTTGCTCACCATCATTTCTCTCTCCCTCTCTCTCCCTCTCTCTCTCTCTCTCTCTCTCTTGCTCTTCCTGTCTTGTGCTCGCTGATTCTCGCGTTTCTGCCAAATCCTTTAGAGAATAGACTATTTCAAAACAAAGGATCAAATTTGTGAAAGGAAAGACCACGGTTTGTCTCCAACATCATAACAGATCACTCAGCGGAACGCAGTGGCGGAGGCTAAGTCAGCGACTGCCGGATCAAGGAAGTTACTGCATGGTTTAAGCATGGGGATATGCCTCTCCATCTCGGACAGGGTTAATCTAAATCTTCTTCGAACCGTTAACTCCAGATTTGGTCTCAGGACAGTAGTCCGGTGATAGTATTACATGAAGATTTATGTCCCCCTGAATATGGCGTTTTCTTTCATTAATTGATTTCTGATGCGCTTTTGAAAACTTGACATGCATTTAAGAAACATGCATATTGTTCATCATAAAGCTAGGTACCATTAAACTGAGCGAAGATGAACATCCATTATTTCTCTCATCAACAAAAAAAAATAGATAAATAAACATTAGAGATGGCGTAGCTTTCTGATCACACATACACCCACAATTACACACACACACACACACACACACACACACACACACACACACAACACTCACACACATGTGCATACATACATATTTATGTACAAACATACATAAATATACTCTTGCTTGTGATTACATCCTTTCTTTAGCTTTTCAAGAAGTTATCTGTCATCATGAAACACAGGCCTGTTTGATAGCACTGACAGGGTTTATAAGACCTTTGATAGACTGCGCTCAGGGATACCTTTTTGAGAAGCTTGCATTATTCATCACGGCTGACTGCATATAAAGACGATACATATTGTGTCATACATCTATTGATGTCTTCAATAATATAACTGTTGTCATTGGAAATGATACAATTGTACACTGTGTACACCATGTCTTTAGCAAATCTAATTTTATTGCAAATTGGGACTTCCCAACTATCTCGCCAGTAGTTAAATTTGCACTTTCTGTGAGTACAGTAATGGATGGAGAAATGTACATATTATGCACATCACATTCATGTCTGAATTACAGTAACTATTTTCGCATGTTATCAAATTGGTGAATAGCACCTGACCCACAAAAACTGCAAGAATCAGAACCTCTGAAATACTTGGCATATGCAGTACATCATCTCAATGTAGTCTCCAGTATTATCATCCAACATAATACAGACCCTCCCAACGTTCCTACCATTTCATTTCCCTTTATCTGTTTCTGTTCTCCATAAGGCTGCGCCCTGCATGTCTACCATTTATCTTAAGCATTTCCTTAAGTGGTTCCACATCCTCCACAGACACTGGAGGGGGGCTAACTTGGTAATCCTTATTGTGTTTATGTAATTATATTTGAGCTTGGGGCCTTGATGGGGTGCGAGCAGATGGGGTGCTGAGAGCACCTCTCTGCACCCCTGCGTGCCATTACCCCCAAAATCAACACCCATCTCTCATCCCTTCCGCTCTGATCTCTCTTTTCCATGGGCATTCTCCATCTCTCCCAAGACGTGGGGGTCAGCTAGTCTCTCCACCACCAGACGAAGGGAGGAGGCTTGTCTCCGGTCTCTCTCCTCCACCCTTGAATTCCATGGTACCATCAGCATCCATCTTTCAACCATGAGCTACAAATTATATCCTTGTAATCTCCCCATACATGCAAGACATTGGGACCAAGTTTTTTTTTGTTTGCAAAGAAGTGAACCACTTGTCAATGTGTTGAGAACCTATAAACTGGTGTTAAGATGATGCCAAGTCTTTAAAAGGTGTAACACAGTACACCAAAGACCAGAACTCTCCTCACAAATCAGATGAACAGTGCAGGATGCTGCCTTTGGATCAGAGAGGATCATGACACATTAAGCCTGTCATTACTGCAAGCACATTTGCTACTTACGAATTCAATGGTACAGTCCAAACTCGGTTATTCTGCAATGTTGAGACCGGCATCCATAGCGATAAATGATGTTGCCGGACAAGCAAGATATGCTCAAGCATGACATTTTAAATCAAGTTTTAATTATTATCATTATTATCATTATTATTATTTTTTTGGTTATCATTATTATTATTATTATCAATATTAATATTATTATTATTATTATTATCATTACTATTATTATTATTATTATTATTATTATCATTATTATTATTATTATTATTATTATTATTATTATTATTATTATTATTATTATTATTATTATTATTATCATCATTATTGTTATTATTGGGGGATACACAGGGTATTGTTATTTTACTACTGGCTTTGACAATTTTCATGGTATTTGCTTGTTTCATAGTCAAAATGATGTGGAAATGAAATGGAATACATATGAGTGGAAATGCACCTGCCTCTTGGGTCTTTCTCCCTTCAACCAAGCAAAAGTATTTAGGTTGGTATAAACCTATAGGTTCCATGACATTTGCTCCTGTAACAGTTGCTCCCATGAAATATCTGCATACTAAGCCAAACATAAATTCTATACCCACAAACATAACTCTACCCCTAACTTAATCCTAATCCTCACATCAAACTAAACCTTAAACCCTGTAAGTACCCCCACCCTAACTCGAAGTTCATGGAGAAAATAAGTCTGAAGCAATTGTCTGTGTCACCAAATATACATAGTGATCAACATTTATGTCCTGAATTTTTCATATCCTTGTATTTGCAAGAAAATCATTGTTTTTACATTTTGGTAAAATTTCACTGTAAAAATGTCAAGACATTTGTGTCCCAGCCCATGTCCAAAATTAAGAGATCTGGAAAAGTGATGGCTGGATAACTAAATTCAGTCTGTATCTGGAAGTGTGTTAAATGTGACGATCTCTGAGGTTTAACCGTAACACAATAACCATACTTGTACAAGCATAGCATAAGCACAACAATAATGAAACAAGGAAAAGTAGAAATTACGCGGTGCGTAATATATGTCCCCGCCGGAAGTAGCATTTAGTAGCAAAATGTACAATATAGGTAAAAAATCAAGGTCAAAGGTCAAAGAAGTCAAAGGACAAAATTCTGTGTAGAAGTTTTGAAGCCCTCACCTAGTGCCATCACATAAAGCAAACGGAATCGAAATCGGGTTAGAAATGGCGAAGGAGTAGCATTTAATAGCAAAATGTACAATACAGGTCAAAAATCAAGGTCAGAGGTCAAAGAAGTCAAAGGTCAAAATTCTGTGTAGAAGTTTTGAAGCCCTCACCAAGTGCCATCACTTAAAGCAAACGGAATTGAAATCGGGTTACAAATGGCGAAGGAGTAGCATTTTGTAGCAAAATGTACAATTTAGGTAAAAAATCAAGGTCAAAGGTCAAACAAGTCAAAGGTCAAAATTCTGTGTAGAAGTTTTGAAGCCCTCACCTAGTGCCATCATATAAAGCAAACGGAATCGAAATCGGGTTAGAAATGGCGAAGGAGTAGCATTTTGTAGCCAATGTAGAATATAGGCAAAAAATCAAGGTCAAAGGTCAAAGAAGTCAAAGGTCAAAATTCTGTGTAGAAGTTTTGAAGCCCTCACCTAGTGCCATCATATAAAGCAAACGGAATCAAAATCGGGTTAGAAATGGCGAAGGAGTAGCATTTTGAAGCAAAATGTACAATATAGGTCAAAGGTCAAGGTCAAAGGTCACAACTGAAATTCTTTATAGAAGTTTCAAAGCTCCCATGTAGTGCTGTCATATAAAGCAAACAGAATCAAAATCGGGTTAGAAATGGCGAAGGAGTAGCATTTTGAACATTTTGATCACACACGGACGCACGGACGGACGCACGGACGCACGGACGGACACACGGACGCACGGACGGACACACGGACACACGGACACACGGACACACACACGTACAGAGCCCGTTTCATAGTCCCCTGCTCGAACTCGTTCGGCGGGGACAAAAAATATATAAATATATGTACTTGTGTTGAATAGAATCAACTTCGGATATATCACAGTAGCTTCTGAGCAGTGTATTGCATACAAGAGGCTGAAGCCCATGGAACATATAAGAATGTTATAATGGTGAGTTTGAGTTCAGACACAGGATGGCCATGATCTGGTAAAACTACGTATCTTGATTTTTTGATATTTTTTGCTTTTTGGCTTATTGAGTTTTTCATAACATCATGCTTAATATATCAAAATATGATGTTATAACTCATTGTCATTTTTGAAATAAAATTCTCAAATATCAACGTTTGGGGGTAAAAATGATGCCACTGAGCTGGCAGAACTATGTAACCATTTGGTATCTGCTATGGTTATGTAGTTTTGCCTGATCGTACTCCTTCATTGAGGCAGCTTGAGCGGCTGGCAGAACTATGTATCTAAAGTTCTGATCCGTATGCGCGTGGCGTATTTGTACACAATCTATGGGATTCTCATGATCAGGCAGAACTATGTATCTTTTAATAAACTGAAATATGTGGCAATGAGCATGTATTTTGAGTTAGATAAAACATAAAAGTTTCCTTCTTGTTATAGAACACAATTCTAAGTTATGTAAATCACTCTATGTTAACCCGTAGAGGACGGTTTGATTTTGCTACAACACGCATTTCCCATAGACGCTTGCCCGAGTATACTCGGGACTCGTCCTCAACGGGTTAAGCGCCAGCCGTTTAAACTTTAAAAGTGAATATCTCGAAATCGCTTCAAACGAGATACGTAGTTTTGCCAGATCACGGATGAGGAGACTGCTGAAATAAAAGGACTGGTGCTGCATACAGAAAAAGGCAAGTGGACTTGATAGTGGCTGTATGATTGATGATAAAGATGATGATGATAATGATGATGACGACGACGACAACGATGACGATGATGATGATGATGATGATGATGATGAAGATGATGATGTGATTGTAGCAAAGAGGTAGAGATAATGGTGGTAGTTCAAGACAGGTATATTCTGAGTCGATCCATACGGCATACTATTCTGTACAGTCATGTCTGGTGTGAGAAAGTGTGCTCACTGTTTTTATTAAAAAGTCAATTTGTGATTTTACAATGGGAGCTATTGAACTCTTCCAAAGATAAACTACATGTGAGCTTTTGATGCCCGTAACATAAAGCTTATATTCAATGCACATTAAAAAAAAATGAAGAAAATGAATCGAAAAAAAAAAAAAAAGGATTTGGAGAAGAGAAAAGATGTGGAATTCTTCAAATTTTTGGTCTCTCTCTTTATTTGGGCTATTCTGACAGCTTCAAAAATGTGCCCTGACCTCATCCTCCTGTCTAAACTTGAGGGCACAGACTTGCCACAGTTTCCAGCACATAAACTAATTTTCAGATGCATGGTGACTAGCCTAAATGCTCATAAAAAAAAAAAGTATGCATTTACTTCATATCAGAGTTAGGAAGACACTGTGTACATCACAGTTATCAAAGACAAAACATCATTCAAGTTAGTTTCATTCCAGTGCTAACTTTACCTTTCATTATTATTTTTTTTTTCTTCATCTAATTTCACTTGATTATTATTTTTTTTTTTTTTTTGCCCATCATCTTGACATGTGTTCTTTTAAACACAATCCTGCCAGTGTTCTGTTCCTTATATCATTCATTCAAAGCCAGCATAACTTCATTTGGTCTAGACTTTTCCTCTGATGATACTTTGGACAATTTCTCTTCCCCTGTAGCTGTATTATCCTTTATAAAATGCAAACATGTATCCTGATGATCGGGGGGGGGGGGGGGGGGGGGAATACCACAAAAAATTGTCAGAACACTTAGCATCAGTGAGCCAGTAACAAGAAGTTCCTTCTTGAATATGACTTCATTGACTATAGCTGCCTGGGGAAGCTGTACAATTGGCTTGTTGCGTGCGATCCCCAAATCACACGCAAAATGATTTTGCTGACACTGATCACCTCACCATATCAGGGCTGAATATTACTCTCAGATAAAAAGGGGGCCTGTATTGGGCAGGTTGTGAATGATTGTGTTGATGGACAATTTGCAGATGTTAATAACATGATTGACTCTGTTAATGATCAGAATTTGAGTCAAAGACCTCTTGGGAAAAAGGATACCGGTATTTAGAGGCTGGGAATTGAATAATTTTCACAGATTTTTGGTGTGTCTCAGAATATGGGATTTGACCCTTATTCTCTTTATTTTCTGCGAGGAAACAAGCCAGCATCGCGTGCTAATGATTTCTGCATCAAATTCCCCCGGTGACTGATGGTTAACTCTGTATGAGCTCAACAGACTCTCTGAGGGCATGTAGCTAAACTGACAAGTAAACTAGTATAACATGGTAAAACTTGTGTCAATGAGCGTTCCAGACATCTATGAAATTATTTCAGATACATTACATGCCTACATCTCTTTCCCTTGGGAACATGGATCACCTTCTTGCAATCCAATCCTCTAAATGCAGATTTGTTTCAAGTAGAAAGCAAAATTCCTGTTGTCTCTGAATTCATTGTAGTTTCTAAGTATGGGTCTATGGAGATTCTATAGTACATTTAGAAGTATAATGTAAGAGTGAAAATATTCGCGGTGTTGGAAATTTTGCACATTTCGTGCAACCAGAAACTAGTGCAAAAATAAAAGCACACAAATATTTTTGTTTGCCATATGTCCTAGTTGTTGAGGTCTTGATTCCGTGGATTTAAAACATGCACAACTCATCTTGCTCGGCCGAGCACAAAAACTTACTCCTGCAGAAATATCCAGTTTTACAGTATGAGAAATTGGAACATTCAGCTTCGCAGGGTATCCAGTCACAACATTTCTACTTTTTTGAAGGCCTACAAGCATGCTTGAGGCAAACTACCAAATAGAAGTAGAGCTATTTCTTTTGTTTTACAAGGATTATAATACAAAAAAAAAGACTTCACTTATGTCAGTATAACTTTTGCAAGAAAATAACTTAACCAGTTGAGGATGAGTCCCGAGTATACTCGGGCACATGTCTATGGGAAATGCGTGTTGTAGCAAAATTAGCCCGTCCTCAAGGGGTTAAGGATCAATATGTTGATAATTATGGACTCTTTTGCCGACCCGTCTCTTTAGTAACATAAAGCTTCATGCAAAACAGTTTTTACTGTATGTGTAAGTGATAAATTTCATGAAATAAGGCCAGAAATGAGAAACACAAATAATGTTTACAACCTATACCACTTGTAGAGAATTAGTGTATGTCTGTGTCAGTACATCTGTTTGTCTGTCTGCATTTTATTGATGCTGTCATCTCAACATATGGTTCTGTGTCAGGCAGCGGATGTTTGGTTTTAGGCTATTTTCTGCAAAACAAGTAACCCCAGATACACACATTAGAAATTCTTTAGTCTGCCTAGTTTCACTTATCTCATTAGCCATAGTGCTTACCTGGCCTGGGATGGGGGAGGGGAGGGGGAGGGGAGGGGTGGTAAGAGGGTCAAGGGGAGAGTAAACTGAAAAAAAAATACCTGGACCAAAACAAATACTGCTCTTCCCATTACCTGCCCACTGAATTCTTGCTAATTTCCTATTTTGATGGAGCCCGGAACCACTCTGCCCCCTCGAAAATGGACAGCATCTCGCCAGCGAGGATGTTTCTTATTCACAAGCATCTTTACCTGACCAGCCTCATTTCCATCCCCACAGCTCTTACTGCATCGTACCACAAACTTGAGGAGGAAACAAAAAATAAGCTCACACTCTTATACCTTGGCAAAGAGAGGTATTGTAACTGTAAGCATTTGATGAGTTGTCAAGTTTTCTTTTCAGTCTTATCTTTTATGACCCATTTTACATCATTCTTTTTTGTAAGAAAAAGGACAGATAGACATTTAATTGCCACAGTGAAACCTGTGAAACAAGCAGTTTTTCACTGATATCAGCCAAAAGTTGATAGTTAACGAAGTTCCGAGGGTTTTTGCATATGAGTTCAAGAAAACTGTGACGCGAGTCACAATCATATATGAAGATCAGGGTCCCGTTTCATAAAACTTGTTATCAGTAACAACTACCACATTTCTATGACAAATTTGCCTTCAGCCAATCAGATGCAAGGATTTCAGTAAATTATAACAACTATTGTAGCTTCTTGTTGCTAGCAAGTTTTACGAAACGGGCCCCTGAGGAAGTGATTTATTTTCACCTCACAATTCTTGCATTGGTTTGCACTTCAAATTGAACTCTAGGTCAGAGACAATGAATAGCAATTAAATGCCCCTGAAGAGGAGAATCATCGGTGCATCATCACATCTGTGAATGATTAGATGTAAAAGAATTCTTCACTTAAAGTGGGAAGTTAGTAAATATTTGTGTGCAAGCCTCATAAATCATTGTCACTGCTACATCTGTTTTGCTAAAACATGTACAAAAATTAGAATCCCAACATTCTTTACACTGGGTCTGATTTAATGATACCATTTTTATTAGTCAATATGTTTGATATAAATCTATCTACCAAAGTCAGGATGAACATGGAGTGATATCTTATTTTAAATGCAAGCTACCAAATACCTTACATTATGCCCCCCCCCCCCAAAAAAAAAAAGAGAATACAAGATTCATCAATATAGATCATATCTCACATAAACACAATCACAGTTAACATGTATAGGCCTACATTGTATATCAACTGTCAGCAAGTTCTCAAATTTCCTGTTCAGGACTGCATTGGATCCATTGAGCCATTCAATAGTAGGCCTACTGCTTGGAGCTAACCCTTTGACTTCAAAGTATTGAATTCCAGTGGGTTAATACATGTCACACCAAGTTTTGAATGGTAATGAGTTAATGTTCAGATTCTCAAAAGAACATTGCATGAAGATATGAAACGAAGAAATGTTTTTGTCTTAAAATGACACAGCAAAGTGGTGCAGGTATATCATCAAACAGCATGTCTTTAGTTTGCTGCAACTTTTTTTCCTTTTTTTTTTTTTGAATGTGTGTGTAACTAATTCAAGACAACCTTGTTCCATAAATGCAGCAATCATGATGAGGGAAATTTACCAAACCAACCGCTATTATGACTTGTCAGGTCTATTCATCCAGTGAGAACCCAACAAGGAAGACCGATAAGTGCAACGAATTAATTAGCAGTGACCAATGAGGCGTGTTCGTGGGTAATTATGGGATGTATTAGTAGATCACTGACCTGTGGCCGAACCTGTGTTATCAAAGATGATTGTGTCATTAAAGCATTTAATATGGTCCTTGATGAATTGTGTAGGTGTATCATTCAATAACAACAATGACCCAAAAAAGTGACATGTAATAGCCAGCAGGGTAGTAGCATGGTAGCGAGATGCATTCAATTCAACTCGGAGATACTGAAGAAAAAGTCTGACCCGGAGGGGAAGCACTGCTGGCCATGGATCAAAGGCTTGGAAGTGAGGCAGGCCGACTAACCCAGTACTTCACTATTTTGATGCCAGATAATTTACTCAAGATTCTACCAAACAGAGCAATAGTATACAAATGATTGGTGAGAATTGGATATGCAAGTTTAACTTTGGAACTGTTTAAACCCATGAGCACAGCGAGTGGGTTTTATGTTCAAAAGTTTAACAAGAGCATCCCATTCTCACCAATCCACAAAATAGGCCTGTGCATCATTCGTGTTATAAAACAGGCCCATACATTTATGAAGTACAACCTTTTTCCCCATCATGCGTCTGGTATACACCTACAACACAAAACAAAACTTGAGCCATGCAGTTACATTTTACCCGGACGCAAGGCCATGCATTTGGAATTCAGCGGATGCATGGCTCAGTGTGGATCAGTAAAAATCAATGCATGATAATTGACCAATCAGACTGCAGAGATTCTAAAGCCCATCTTATAAATTCTTCTCAGAAGAACAGATACAGGTTGGGAAATCTTCTGACACCATCAACAATTGTAGCAAGTCACCAGTCGAGCTTTTGAGCAGAAAATGTTCTGCTTTCATGTGAAACAATTGGCCAAGCCTTCAAGATATTTTTTTTTTCCATTTCATTTATCAAATTCATGTATCAGATGAATTCAGGTAAAAGATCTCAACAAGATTTTACATACTTCAAAGTTTTTTCTGCCTGTTTGGTTAACGCATTAAAACATATTTCACATACCTTGATATTGACCCATGACATCACAGCATGGGTAAATCCTTGATTTCTCTCCCTCTCCCTCTCTCTCTTTCTCTCTATTTTTATCTATCAAACTATACAAACCCATCTGTCTATCAACACATTCACCCTCACTTTTCTATTCCTCTTTTTCTATATATCTATTCATCTATCCATTCATTTGCATATCTATTTGTCTATATAAATGTATCTAATTACCCATCTATCCATCTATTCATCAATTAATTCATGTATTTGTCCATCTACATCAGATGAATTCATCTCCTCACCTATCTATTAATCCATCTATTCATGTATCTATCTATCTATCTATCTATCTATCTATCTGTATATCTATCTATCTATCTGTATATCTATCTATCTATCTATCTATCTATCTATCTCTCTGTATATCTATATTTCCATCTATTTACCTATCCATCTATTTTTGCAGCTCTCTCCCTCCTGCCTAGATGCAGTCCCTGCCTGCCCCTCTGCCTCAAGTTCAGGGCTTGGAGTGGCACACCTGTTGTTTTGGTGAGTGGTCCTGCCTGATACAGGGGCAGGGAAAACAACACAGTTGATCCCTCAGCACAGCCCCAGCAGCCAGCATAGACACAACACTGCCATGTTCAACATTCACCGCCAAATACCAAGTGACATTTGGCGATTTTTCTTGATTTCACTCCAGAGGACAAGATTGAATATCATTACCCTCGTTTCTATTTTTTCTCCCATCCCTCTCTATCCTCCTTTCTTTTTCAATGCCAAATCTTCTCTACTTGTTGTATGGCATGTAGCAGGAATTCACTAGCATCGAATCTTACTTATACAAGGAGTTGGGCATCATCATAAATGATTCTCCATATTTTTGTGCCTCACTATGATATTTCATTTTACATTCCACTGTCAAATGCAATTCTGCAACTGACATGAACTTGATATGGCAAAATAAAGATTTAGCATCACAATTGTTCTCCATTTAATTCCCGATGAACTTAATATAAATCCTAGAGTCCACATTTCTTGACAGATCCTTGTTAAATCCATAGTCCCTCCTCCTCTACCCCCTTTTTCTCAATAATCCTCTTTTCTCCCACCCCACCCCTCTCCCTCTCCCTCTCCCTTTTTGGTCCTGTCCACACAAACAAAAATTAAAAGTTTTCGAAAATCACTTTTTGCATCATGATGCAAAACCTCTGATTCCTTTATGTGGACACATACACACAAAAAACAAACAAAAACATTAACCATAATACACTGAGTGATTGCCTTTTGCTGTGTGTAAATGGTGGCAAATGAAATTGATTTTCATATCACAATCCAATAACGGGCATCAGTTTACTCAATGAAGACTTAACGCACAAAAAGGAGAGTGACTCAGATGAAAATAATCAAAGCATAAGCAGAAATTATTTATGAAAGATCAGGTAAAATCAGGTAAGTATTCAAATGAATACTGTAAAACGAGGGACGTTCACGTGCATTTTATTTTCACGAATTTTGCGAGCGGCAAGATTCGCGAAATTAAAATGCATGTGAAATGTTTGTCTACACTATATGCATTAAATGCCAGTGGCAATTTGCGAAAATTTCATGCCAAAAAAAAAAGGCTGTCGGCTCCAATTCACGAAAATTTTGTGCCACGAATATATCACGTTTTACAGCACTGAAAATCAGTCAAGTCTCATCATTTTTAAACAAGTTTTTATGCTCCTTGCAAATAAAATGATTTGAAGCTCAGAAAATGAGAATTCTATTATTATAATTTGTTCATAAGATATTTTTTTTTTTCATTCTGTTAATATAACACAGTCATCAATGACTGTTCAAGCAGTTTTTTTTACATTTCATGCAGCTGAATTTAACACAGATTGTAAAATACCACTAATTATGCAACCTTTCTTCTTTAAGTCACAAACTACACCTTCTGCTTCATACAATAATTGATGTGAATAAATTCCAAGTAATGACTTTGCAAGAACATATAATAGTACACGAGTATTAACAAAATACAATAACTACCAACTAAAAATGTGTTTATATTATTTCACATCATCTTACAAAGCTTGGACTTGGGCTTGTTTTTCTTTTTATTCCATCTTTTTCTGAGGCCAGTAACAAGGCCTTGTCATAATACCTCCTCCCACCCCCCCCCCCCCCAACAAAAATGACGGAACAAATCTATTTACCTTAATACATATCTAGAATATTTGGGGTATCTGTAATGTGAAAATATGCTGAAAATTAACTGCTTGGGGAATTTGACCCATTTTTGTAGCATCCCAAGAGGAGCTTCTGAACCAGGATGGGATACTGGTACCTGATTTCTCCCAGGTAAAACTTGGATTTTACAGAGACATGAGGAAAGAGATCAGTCTGGCATTGATTTTGACATATCCTGAATCAATTATGACTTTCAGGATATTGCAGTTGTTTCAGACTTTGCAAATATTTCAGAAAATTTGGGATGCACTCAATTATAAATGAAGATTGACTCTCTCCACTAAAAAAAAAAAAAATCATCATTTCAAATACTGGTACAATACATGCAAGATCTGCCCAAATTCAGTTGCATCTTGTACAATATTTACATGTTCCTGATGATTTTTTTTATTTCCCCATATATTGTCATCAAATTTTCATTTGGGAGTTGTCATTTCTTCTTTTTTTTTAATCTATTTCTATCCACCTATCACTACAGGACTCAAATGCTCATACTTTGTACACATCTGCCTCTTGTATTTCATTACAAAGTTGGAAACATCACAGGATGCCAAGATGACCCACATGCATGCAGCAAAAGCAGCAAACTTGCAATACTGGTCTCAAGATTTTCTTCGCTAAATCTACGTCAACCAAAAGGGAACAAGTGACACAGGCCCTTATGTGTGTTGACAGAAATTATTCATCGGCCAAGGAGTACATTAGCAATTTGGAGTAGAAGAGCAGCTTGACAAAGTTGATTTTATATGGAAGACTTTATGTCAGGCTATACCGATATGTTAACCCACTCCCTGAAGATCTGAAAACTTTGTTGCCTTTTTCACAAGACTCATAAGCAATAAGGTTCCTCCTTTGGTTCCATAGACTGTTTGTTTACTTGGTTCTTTCATTCTTTGTTACTTTGTTAGTTTGTTGTTGTTGTTGTTGTTGTTGCTGCTGCTGCTGCTGCTGCTGCTGCTGCTGCTGCTGCTGCTGCTGCTGCTGTTGTTGTTGTTGTTGTTGTTGTTGTTGTTGTTGTTGTTGTTGTTGTTGTTGTTGTTGTTGTTGTTGTTGTTGGTGTTGTTGTTGTTGTTGTTGTTGTTGTTGTTGTTGGTAGTGTTGGTGAGTGGTGGTGGTGCTTTTGTTGGTTTGTTGTTGTTGTTGTTGTTGTGGGGTGCTATGGAGGAGGCTTACCACTCTTTCCAGTCTGCTATGACTATGTAGCATCTACATTTTTCTCTTGCAAGAACAAATCAGCTACAGTTAAACCTTAAAACATGCAAATTAAAGGGAAGGTAAACCCAAAGAGCAATGTGGATTGAGTGAAAGCAGCAACATTAGTAGAACACATCAGTGAAAGTTTGAGGAAAATCGGACAATCGATGCAAAAGTTATGAATTTTCAAAGTTTTGGTGTTTGAACCGCTGGATGAGGAGACTACTAGAGGATATGATGTATGAGTGGACAACAATACAAAGAAAATATAAAGGAAATTCAACAAAAATTCACTTTTCTAGAATTATGAAAGAGCAGTGGACCAACCGCTTTCAGAAAGCAGGGGGAATAATTGCTACCCTTAACATATGTCAATATCAAGTTGATAGAATTTGTAATTTTCATGAAAAATGGATTTTTGTAGTATTTTCTTTATATTTTCTTGATATTGTTGTCCACTCATACGTCATAACCTCTAGTAGTCACCTCATCCAGCGGTTCCAACACCCAAAACTTTAAAAATTCATAACTTTTGCATCGATTGTCCGATTTTCTTCAAACTTTCACTGATGTGTTCTACTAATGTTGCTGCTTTCACTCAATCCACATTGTTCTTGGGGTTTATCTTCCCTTTAATACTGGATACACTTTTAAAGAAATCTTTGGCCATTTCTCTTGATATGACCTTGCAGTGAAGAAGACTGCTGTGAATGGATTGCAATTAATTACATTCAAATAAAGCACTGAAAGCAAAATATGCTCCAGGCTTGACCTTACACGGCTAGTAGTAATATTCTGATGCAATCTCGAAATGTCCTTATATCAACCCAAATCTAAGCAATCCCATTTGGCATTGGATGACTGAATGTGCCTTATTTGTAGGATTAATTACACATTTTCAGAATGTTCTAAAAACAAACCAAATGTACAATGTCCACATGGAGAAAAGCAGACGAATAAGACCATTTACATTATATGCAAGGAATAATGGAGAAATTCATTTCAAGTTTTCCAAATCAAATTTCTAACAAAAATCACAAGAAATAATTTATTACAATTAAGCTATCAAAGTCAGGCATAGTATGAAAGATGACAGAGAAATTGAGTCTAATATATGCATAGTTGAAGATGGCAATCTGTTGTTCTGATGCTGACTTGAATGGTATGAGTAATTACAGAACTCTGGGTAATCATTTCATGCATGATAATTAGAGACAATGCAAATTGTGGTGAGGTGTAAAGAAATTCAGACAAATGGGTCTGTAATCCTAGACTATCAACCTACTAATCTCATCATCAATCAAGACAGCCTTGGAATGTGCTAAATAAACACTTCAGTGATGCATTTACTGACCTACACTGCTCTCATTAGTTAAAGGGACTGTACATTACTGGTTGAGGTGGGGATTCATGTTTTGAACATTCTTAAGTGAGATAATGAGAAACCTCTTATGAAATATGAAAGAGCATGTAATTTTAAGAAGGATTCAACGTTTATTTGATGAAAATTGGTTTTCTAATGGCTGAGATATCAAAAAAACTGATAATAATGAAAGGCGACAGGCCACAACTTTATCAGGATCTCTTTGTTTCACATTGTTTTTGGATATCTCAGCCATTTCAAAACCGATTTTCATCAAATAAACTTTTGATACCCCTTAGAATTGCATGTTCTTTGACATCTCATAGAGTGGTTTCTGAGTATCTCCCAAAACGTTAAAAGCTAAATCCTCACCTTGACCAGAACTGTACACACCCTTTAAAATTGAGGGTTTTCACACAGGGAGAGGAATGCGTTTGTACCCATGATTAAACATAAATTTGATGACGATCACATTATTTTTTATTTTAATATACATAAATGCAAAATAGAATCATGTTTTCTCCATTTTTTGTCACTCTTTCACATTTTTTTTAGCAATTTGAGATCTTTTTTTTTTCGGTTGTTTTGAATGGAATTTTGCTTTGTCATCTCAATGGCTTCCCTCTGATAAGCATGCTTAACCCGTTGAGGATGAGTCCCGAGTATACTCGGGCAGGTGCCTATGGGAAATGCATGTTGTAGCAAACTCAATCTGTCCTCAATGGGTTAAGGAAGAGGAATTGAACTACATCATTTCTATTAATTTGTATTTTCAAATCATGCTATCTTTGCATTTAGGACCCCTGTGAATTGGTGCAGCCGGTGCATACATACTCTGGTATGCACATCTACATCATAGAACTGTATAAGCTGTTATTTTCGCATACATATATTTTCATGAATGAGGAGGTCACAGACATTTTCGTGAGATGTTCTTTTCGCGAACTGGCACCAAGGTTATCGTTGGTGCCTTCCTGGCCAATCGCATGGCGACATTTTTGCATGTAATAAATTCATGGTCCCACAGTGATTTGCGAAATTCGCAAAAATTAAACCCTTGCAAAAATAACTGCTCATAGCAGTGGATGAGAGCTGCACACCTGACTGACAGACCATGGGGTTTGCTGTACGCTGCTGTCTGGAATGCTGTTAGGTGTTGGTAGTCTGCGTCTGAACGGACCATGACTCTATAAACACAAGTATTAATCACCTTTCATGAGTGTAAATACAAACTGGGTCCTCTTGCCATCCAAAATCTCTCCTGAGTTGGCTTGGCAGGCACCTCTCTCCTACTGATGTTGCACAAATGTGTCCCTTTAGAGCTAAAAGGCATTATTTACCATTTGCAGATAAACCAAAAACGAAGCTCTAGTGCTTCAAAATAGTTCTGAAATGTGAGTTGAGGATAGAATCAACCAACGTAAAAATGTTTTTAAGAATGTGAACTCTAGCTATAATAATTTTTTTTTCTAGAATAAACCATCTACCGTATAATGGTTTATGCCCTTATATTTTAAGCTTTATTGCAAATTTTTATATGGTAGGATGTTTTGTGATACAACTGACCTACACACATGCAGTAAATGTGATAACTTGAACACTTTTTAAATCACTGCTCCCAACAGTAAACAATGGTTAAAGGCATAATTTACCATTTGCAGATGAAAGCATTAGTGCTTTAAAATAGTTCTAAAATGTGTGTTAGGGATAGAAACAACCACTGTCAAAATTTGAATCCGTATAATCGATGTTAAGTGTTGTTAAATACACAAAATGTGAACAATAGTTATAATAAAAATGTTTCCAGACTAAACCGTATACAGTTACGGTTTACTGAGAAAAACCCTGATATCTCCTTATATTTTAGGTTTTATTGCAAATATTTCATATGGTAGGATGTTTTATGATACAACAGACCTACACATATGCATCAAATTTGATATCTTGAACATTTTTGAAATCACTGCTCCCAAAGGTAAACTGGACCTTTAAAATTTGGAAGTCACTACAAATTCTAAAGATTTATGTCTTTCTTTTATGATGGCAGATATCGCAGGACATGTGTGCAAGTAAGAACATTATCATATACCAAGTGAGTATCCATCATGGTACTGAATGAAAAACATTGTCTTCTGCAAGTTTGATATCATAATGTTCTGATGAAAAATACCACAAGGTGCACCATTGCCTGAACACATCAATCATATATTTTGATATGGAATATAAGTAGAGTAAAAAATGAAAATAAAATGTTTCATACAAATAGTAAGTTTCTTTCAAAATATTGCCATTTTCCCACTGAATTTGTACTGAAATTAAAAAGAAAAAATGGTTGCCTTGTAGAGACATGCAGGACAATTCATTTATAACACCACCACTGCAAGGTATTCTCACATCCCGTACCAGATGTTTTGACCTAGATCCAAATCACAAACTCTAACAATGTTGAACTAGAGTTGAAATGGTATAGGAAATAAACAGCAAAATACACCAAGTAAGATATACCTAACTTCATATCTGTACACTTTTTCTGGACATGTAGGAGGTAAAGAATCATTTATTTCAAAACTCATATTCCCTACCAATATGATAAAACTCTTTTTTTTTAATCCTTTTAAAAAAATACAGAAATATAAAGAATTATGGAAACATTAGCCTTGGAATGATCACTTGAAAGACATATTTCACAAAGCCAAGAAAATCATACTAGTCCTACATTTATCACTTTCCAAAACTCCTAAAAAAAAAAAAAAAAATCTTGGATTTAGTGTTTCATAACATTGTATTCTGGTTTTACTTTTGGCTGGTCCACTGCAAAAAAAAAAAAAAAATAAAAAAAAATCTTGTATATATATATATATATATATATATATATACTTTCAAGAGAAATTACAAATAATTTGTCCCAAATATAATGCATTACAACGAGTTGTACCTAGATTTTATTTCAATGAGTATCTTTTGGCTAAATTATGCAACTGTATATAATTTGCTCATTGCCTATGGGAATGCTGTGACCTATGTTTCAAATTCGGACGTAATACTTATAGCTTTATGGCAATGCACTGATTTCAAAACTGATGGGACCCTACAAACTAAATAGACAAATGTTTCCATGCATGAAGAAATGTATATAATGTTTGTTGTGACTGCTTTGGAATCAAGTTTCCTTGAATGGCTAACATCACACGTTGAGATTTGGAGGTATACATACAACTGCCAAAAGACATGCTTTCTAAAATGATCGATCAGATCACAAACGTACATCGGCATGACTAAAACTGATAGAAATCTGATTCAATCAATCAATGTGGAATGGCAACTGCATTACATCTCAATATAATGCTGCTGCGAATTTGAAAAGGAACAGTGAAGTAGACATAAAAACTGTACGCCTCCCTCACGGGGATCTGTTGAACTCTGGAATTCCGCAGACCATTGGATCAGCATAACAAAGGTCGGTGGTTCTTTCTATTGTTATCCCCAATTACGCCCAATTCTTCGGTCGACTACCCCATCTGAGAAGATTATCCTCCCCCCCCCCCTTCCCTTCAAAGCACAAGCATGCTTATACAGTATACACACACACAAACACACACACACACACACTGATGCACAAACCCACAGGCATGTACCAACACAGACCAGCCTTGCACGCCGCCGCTACTGCTGCATGCCTTGGTCCTCACTCCCCATGACTTACCTTACGACGGTTAAATGGGCGGAGGAGGAGCAATTCCAGCTGTCAATCAAGAGGGAACAATGAGCGGCTAAAGTGACATACTAATGGTGGAATGCGAGAAAGCTGGTTCAGAAGTGCTGGGTATTGTGTGTACCCATTGCGCTCCCGCTGAGTGGTCCCACAATGGAACAGTGTGTTAAGAAGGGAAATGTGAAGTGTGGCTACTGACAGCGTGTGGGCACCTAAACTTGACGAGGAGTCGATGGGCCTTGCGTTCAAACTTGTTTTGTTTGCTCAATTTTTTTTTTTCAAGTGAAGCAAGCAGATTACCAAAAATGGGGCTGGAGATTGGGGGAAGCGCATTAGTCATGGTACTTATTAGAAGGAGAGATTGTTACTTGTACTACCGCTGTGATTTTGTAGACCAAGTGAAGATTGCTAAAAATAGATTATGAACATAGGCACAATGGCATATTTATACCAAAATTGCAAGAACATTCAGTGGATAAGTAATTTATATAATGCCAAAACAGTTACATGAATTTGTACAAGTTGTTGGAATCTCATCTTGGATTCTGGTACAGAAAGGGAAACTACAGTGAAATGAGATCAGGGCAAATAAAAAACCCACTAAATATTTGACTTGTCTATGGTTATCTCATCAAGATTTGCCATACACCCTGTTTTGGAGACTCTTTACCTCTTCTTCTGTCATAAATGCAGTCTTACTTTCATGAACGTGAGTTCAGTTGGTTGATCTGTACAATGTTAGTTTAACGTGGATAATTTAACATACTTACTTCTGGGTTCCCTCTGCATCATACTCACTCTTGCATTTTGATGAATAACTGACTAAAAATCAAAAAAGAGGACAAGGGGTCTGTGAATGAACTAACGTGTCAATGTACTACTCCTGTTTTCCGTGACCGGGAGAATATTTTTCCCAACTGCACGGGCAGGAGTCGTCTGGTTACTACAATAGACATGGGTCAAACCATTCTGCAGTGTTTATTCAACAAATAAACATTCATTGGGTACTGCCAAACACTCAGCATAGTTCGGGAATGCTTCTTAAACAAGGAGAACTCTTCCTGGTTCCTGAACTGTGTTGGCATAGTATTGACGTCAGACCAACTGGTTCCAGACCTCTAGAGTTACCCCACCACTCTGCGAGAGCCACGAGGGCAAATACCATCTATCCTTCTCCCGCTTTAAGCCTTATGCCATGCACTCAAAACATGACATGCCGAACAAAACAGCATGAACTTTGCAAATATATATCTACAAGATTTCTCTTGAAAAAAAATTAAAGGAGGGTAATCACACCTAAAGTGCATTCGAATACATGTTTGATGTATAGATGATACTTTAACCCATTGAGGACGAGTCCCGAGTACAGTATACTCAGGCAGGGGTCCATGGGAAATGCGTGTTGTAGCAAAATCAGTCCGTCCTCAACAGGTTAAACTGTTGAAGACTAAGTTCCGAGTATACTCGGGCAGGTGTCTATGGGAAACACATGTTATAGCACAGTCAGCTTATCCTCAATGTGTTTAGTGAAAATTATTGGAAGGTTACAGAGAGATTATACACAGACAGACAGATCTATCTTTTTTTTTTCTGGTGTTATCACTACATGATTATGTTTGCATTTCATGGGGAAAATGAAAATACAATTACTTGCTCATATGTGCCATATTGCATGATATATTTGGTTGTAAGCCACAATAATGTGATAGTCTTTAAAACAATGGAATTATTAACTTCATCTGAAGAATGAATTCTGCATAGCGGTGATACTGACCCCAGTGAAGACAATGAAATTAATTACATCACTGACAATAAAAGAGTTAACTATTAAAAAATAATAATAATTGCAGAGAGTACCCATGTTGATTCAAGCATTGCATATTAAGTCTTACCCTGGCAATCATGAAGTCACTAAAAACAGGCTATGTATGAAAATAAATGACAGTCAAAATAATGAGAACGTGTTGAATGTAAGACATGAGGCCACTAACAAGTTCTGGAAGTCCACAAAACTCGACGCTGATGTACAAAATACAATATTTATGATTATAATCTCTATCAAGAATAAGACAGAATGATTGAGGCAAAGAAAAATGACTTTGTGTCTAGAATTCCTTAATACTATAGGCTGTATTTAGCTCCATTTCTTTCCAAAGATGAAACTATACTTTCTATAGAAATTATCATGTCAGTAATCATATTATACTAACAATGAGATGTGTTACATTACAATCAGCCTGTTCTGCAACTTTCAGTGTGCCTATAGTAGTTAAGAAATGCTTCAGCATTGGTCCTGATTTAAAAAAAAGAAAACAACAACAACAAACAAACAAACTTGTAAAAACAATTTTAAAAGATATAAAAAAAATTAACTGGTGTTGGTTTTTGTTGCAATGACTGAAAATTAAACTTGAGTACCTCCTCTATTATTTACTTCCTGTTGTTGTTCGTGTTCTTTTGGAATTGAGATATTGTTACGACAGCATAAAACAATTGGCTAGCATGCCTTCCTGTCTGACCTTTCTTTCACAGGAAATGGACTCTATTCCCTAACAGAAAGTATGTTTATTATCTTATTAATCACACATGTATTTCACTTTGTGCTGTGCTGCCCAGAGCAAACACAGGGTATAGTAAGAAATCAATACATTGGCCAAGTGTCAAATGTTATCACTGACTCTTTAATTAATTCTTCTGTTATTCTACGAACATGCTATTTACTCCGAATTACATAATCAACTTATTTGCCCCCAAGCTGAGTTGCCCGGTCATCGCTTCAGTGTCCATCAACGTCACAGGAATCGAGATGAGAAATCAATGGAAGCTTGGTATTTCTTACCCAGCCCATTCACTTGTTGTACCACAGTGTGTGAAAGAAGAATCGATATGTGACAGTGGGGGCCAGTGAAATGTCAATAATGCCCAGAAAAGGGGTCGGTCCCCAGTTCGTCCAGCCTTTGTGGAAAAGACAGTCTGTCATTTTGCCACCCAAGTAAACGGGCGGCGCCTGGATTTCAATTATGCCTATGAAAAGGACTAATTGCAGACCGGGGCTGATTGTGGGAGTGTGTTAGCCAACCCCACTGGTCTAGACTAGCTGTTCACCCCTGCCTGGCCATGTAAGACATTCCCTGTAGATTAGCAGCACCGTGTTTATATCGTCACCGGTCTGCACAGATATAACATGGAGGGTAAACAGCAATGATGAAACTTCATACACTACAGTATGCAAAAAGGGGCAGAGAAAATACAAATTGGCGTATCACACCAACTCAAACTTCAGATGACAAATATCAGACAAGACTTTCAACTTTTGTTACATTTTCTATTCCCAGAATAAAAAGCATCAATGTTCTTTTATAAGTAATGGGCCATCTATAGGCTATAAAATACATCTTAACCAGGACATATAATGTACTAAATGTGTCAGGGGAGTTAGTACCTTCTTCATTTCATCAGACCAAAATAGAAAGATATGGGGGGAGAGGCGGAGTTCTGTGGTACTTACGACACCAATTTAATAGTGTTATGACAAGTTCAGCAGATGATATGAGGACAATCTTTTGAAAAAAAAAAAAAAAATATATATATATATATATATATACACTGACGAATCTCTATCATTCCGTAAACCATTCTCCTACAAATACAATAGCATCAACCTCTTTAAAACACAAATTCATCTAGTTCAGGCTCTCATTTTCCCACGTTAAAACAACAATGTAGCACACATGACTTGGAGTGTTCACTGAACTCTTGACCCTCCTTTGGAGTGGACACAATTACCCGCCTAGCTCCGAGTACCCTGGCTCCACGCAACATTGATTATTCACACACTCCGCAATAAAACAACAACAGTATAGTTAATTCACTCCGAAGAACAGTTGCTGAGTGTTGTACACAAAGTATCATTTCACCTTGGTTGCTAAAACTAAAACTTTATGTTGGAACTCGCAAGTGTACACATATTTTTTCGCGGCTCATGGCAACTTGTATGTAGAAAGATGAATCAACTCCAAGCGTTTACTGTACAGTTTCTCACTCCTGTGATAGGTTTCCCTTTTCATGTTATACATCAGAGAAAAAAAAAAACACTTTGTTCAAAACTCTGAAGAATAGCACATTGCATAGGCCTTTTAGTACTTTTGGATGAACCTTGTTTTGACACTAAGACATCAAACTTCAGCATGAAAGCAATAAGAAGAATACACATTGAATAAATGCCTAAACTGGAAAAAAAAGAAGAGAGAGCAACTCTGCAGTTCAGAAAATATCTGAGCAAAAATTAAAACAAAACAAAAGGCAAAATAGAAAAACAAACAAGCAAACAAATGACAAGCTCATATCCCAACAATTTGAACATCATACACCATCTTCCACTGCATCAAAAGCAGGAAGTTACAGTCCGCGGCACACAATTAGTTCTACCCTATTCTATAGAGGAACCTTTTTTGTCCTTTTTATGCAACATCACAATGATATATTATGAATGAATCAAGTATTCTCTTTTAAATTTGTTATGAATAAAATATCTATTACAGTATCTTTAGCAAAATGATAAAATATATTGCAGAATGCTTTTTAATCACCGATTTGCATCTCACATAAAAAAATACATGCTGTACAGACTAACTTGCGAACAAAATTTCATCATAGTTACATGTACATGACACCATCAGCACTTTCAAAGCACCCCTGTTCATGTTTTATCTTCCATATAATTCGTCAGAGCACTTTTTTCTCGTTTATTTTGACAATCAGTAAATGTGTCTGTTGTTACAGAGGGTTCATTATGGCAGAACTTGCTGTAACATGCCATCCAATGAGGACCTGACAAATAGCAGTGATCATGTGAGCTCATATTGGTTGTATACACTTGTTGACCAGGATGCAATACCGTATGTCCCCGAATATATTACAATCGGACTTTCTGCAACAATTCTGCAACAACTCCTTTTAAAAATGACTTTTTGTTTATTTCATTCACAACCAACAAAGTTAGAAATGAACTATATCAAAAAGGAAGCAGATTTCTGAGTTTTACAAACTCTTGTAAATTGTGAAAATGAATGATTTCTCTGTGACTACTGACCCAAATGAATGGGCTCTCCTGCAAGATGTAGGTATACAAGTTATAGTTTCACACCCTGAAACAGCATTTAGATTGTTTGATTATTTTGAAAGTTATCAATGTGAAAAGTCCAACTGTATTTTTTTTTTGGGGGGGGGGGTGGGGGACATAATGTATATTCAATGACAAATCTTCAGCAGAGATTGAGGAAATGTGTCTCCATAGATGTTGAAGTACAATGTACCCAGGTAGTTCAAAGGGAAAAAAGAATAAATAAAAGGAGGAGTCATACATGTTGTGGGTGAGGTTTTGGTGATGACCTTTTAATAAAGATGCGATGTTACCACCTTGTTAATACTGTGTAAACAGATTTAGACAGCAATATTACTGTAAATTTCATATATGTCTAACTTTGCTCTGCAGTGCTTGTTCCTGAAAAGATTATGTGCTTCTCCTCCACCCCCTAACAGTTAATTTTCTTCTATTTGATGTGTTTTTCAATATTGTACTGCATAGACTTCCCTTTGCCTGTTTCCAAACTATTGCTATTTCTTCTACTTAGTTATCACAGTCTACTGTCTCAATTTGTTTGATTGTTTAGCTTTTGTTTGGCCACATCTTCTTCTTCTGATTAAGTCTGCCTCCTTCAATAAGCTGAAGATTCTTGACGAGAGAAAACAACAAGACCAACAAGAACAGCAGGACAAACAAAGATTAATGCTTAATCTGTGCCCTGACTGGCTTTTGATACTCATTGTGTAACCAGTTGCTATAGAAACAGTGGGGGTGCAGACTATTCATTAGGTGGGTCACACTCTGAGAGGTTATTATCACTAAATCCTGTAACAGTCAATGACCCTGGCTTTCTGGGAAGGCGTCCAACCTTGCTGATCCTATGCCAAGAAGAGATGGGTCATCTAATTATCCCTCATGATGCGCTGAGGTTTTTATTCTCATCACTGTAGCTCCATGCATCGGGTAATCTGCCCACCTCAGTTAAACACACAAAAGGACAGACAAACACACAATGGAGGCACATACAAACCAAAGATGCACAAACACATGCCTGGTACAAAGAAGAGCTCACAGTTGGCACAGGATACTTGGAAGTAAACTCAACCCTTCTCAGGGTGGCTTCAATTGAAAGCAATTGTTGACAGAGTGTTAACCTCCACTGATTGGTGACAATCAATTGAGTAAGGACCAGGGTTGGTGGTGATGACTCTGACAAAAGTTCGTGTATCCACCCAGACAAGACAAACTCTTTTTTGACCAGCCCCATGTTTAAATGGAAACCAGTTTATACCAAAATTTGATAGAGAAACAACGTATAGAGAACCACCATATAGCGGACAGACCATTCACACAATAATCTTGACCGTCCTGCAAAACGTCGTAGAGATGCGCAGTTTCCCACTACGCATGTTGTTATGGTCATGTTAACCTCCACTGATTGGTGACAATCAATTGAGTAAGGACCAGGGCTGGTAGTGATGGCTCTGACAAAAGTTCATGTATCCACCCAGACAAGACAAACTCTTTTTTGACTAGCCCTCTGTTTAAATGGAAACCAGTTTATACCAAAATTTGATAGAGAAACAACGTATAGAGAACCACCATATAGCGGACAGACAATTCACACAATAATCTTGACCGTCCTGCAAAACGTCGTAGAGATGCGCAGTTTCCCACTACGCATGTTGTTATGGTCATGACATCGCATCTAGTAAGAGGTATAGGGTCACCTTTCATGCGCCTTCATTAAGCCCCACCCAGTTACACCGTGTTATGTTCACCATACGTTCAGACGCACATGGGCATGACGGAATGCCAATTCGTTGAGTTCTAGTTCAAAATGAGGCTCTGACCGATGTTACGTTATACGTCATTTCATTATACATCGTTTCATTAGTCAGCGTTCACACATATAAATTCATTGTATAGCTATACCGTTTTGATATAGGTATACCATTTTAGTATAATTTTGTGTGTGTGTGTGTGTGTCTGAACACACTGCATATTGCGAGAGAAAACTGATAAAGGATTTGTACCTGAAATAAACACATTATAACCTAACAATATAACACAACAGTAGCTTGTATCAAATAAACAGTAAATTAAATAAATAATAAATAAACTAATAATAAACTAAATAAACAATAAATTGATTAACAATAAATAAATAAATAAACTCCACTCTTGTTTTGTTTGTCTTTTCTTTTTAATTATCTATTAGATTTGATTAGTACACTGTACTATACCCAATGACCATACTGTGGGTTATAAAAGTCTGTTTTATATGGACAAGTCTTTCATCCGGTATGATTCCTTGCTACATAAAAAGCAATGCCTAAAAAGGAAATTGTCAAGCATGGGATGACAGATGCTTTCTTGCCTCTTTCTATTCTGCCTCTTCATACCACAATGAAGTAAATCAAAATCATAAAATGTCACTTCCAAACCACTTTCAAAGTTAGTCATTCATTCCACACCTAAATTGTGCTAGACCCCATTTACAGTGCGGGGCTGGGCTCGGCCGCGGCTCGGCCGCAGCCGAGCCCAGCCTCAATTGTGAGGCCGGGCCCCGAAATTTTATCCATTTACACTGCCGGGCTCGGCCGCGCTTTTAATTCAAACCTTTCAATATGTTGTCATAGTGGCGCTCTGCTTGTAAACAAATGCAATTTGGTATCGTCTGGTTTTCAGACCGTTTGCCAACTGGATTCCGTGGCGACGAAGTCGCCATTCGGGCAAAGGCCTTTGCCGAAGGAAAAATCCTTTGCAGGACAAAACCACCTTAAACTATACTAGTTTTCAACGATGAGGGAGTTAATATCGTGAATAGCGAAATAGTACGGGCAGAGGGTCTGGAAGCCAGACTAAAATTGCCCACGCATTTGGCCCAGTTTGCGTTTACACCAAGAAGAGGCCGGGCTCGGCCGCGGCCGAGCCGCGGCCGAGACCACCTCCGGAGCGAGGCCAAATGCAAGGCCAATTTTGGCCTCGCATTTGGCCTTTTGCGCGTTTACACTGAAGCGGGGCTGGGCTCGGCCGTGGTCGAGCCTCGCACTGTAAACGGAGTCCTACACTTAAAAATTGATATAAACAATGTTAAAATATTCCACTACAATTTTTTTTTTTGTCCACACGAACATGTGACATTCAATATTACTACTTTAATAGTGTGAAAGGGCTGGGAGAAAAGTGTAAGCTACCAATAAGGTCTACATGTCTAATTAAAAGTTATTTTGCTGAGACTTCGCATGTTGTTATGTGAATGAAGCATTATATTTTGAACAGGCCCACATATTTTCATGCAGCTGCAGTCAGCCTAAATACTTGTATAACTTAATCTTAAACACAACGTTTGCTGTTGTACTTCACCTCAACTTCAGATTTACCCCCTTCTAACACACACACACACACACACAAAATAAAATGAATAGGATAAAAGACCAGAAAGTCAGCTAGATCACAGGTTTCAGATTAACAATGATGGCAGACCCATTCAACAACCTGTGTGTGTGTTTACGGTGATTAGGATGATTCAATAATCCCTTTTCTTTGATGGTTACAGTGTATACTATTCATGCCAATCAGCAAACAAAAGCATGGTAAGGGTTAAGAACTCTTTTCACACCTAGCTGTCAACCACCACACCAACACCTTCCCCTCCTGCCCCACCCCACCCAACCCCCTCCATCCCATCCCAGGCTCTCCCAGAGGCAGTGGTCAGCTTCCATCAGACATCGATACTCCCGCTCTCCATCTCTCCTCGATATCTCCTCGGTTACTCCTCCTCCTCTTCCTCCGTAACCAAACTCCCTTGGTTTCATTAGTGACAGTGCCTGGAATATCAATATGTCAAGTCAAGTAAAGTGTTTGAGGCTGCAAAAGGGAGACTGGATGAGAAAAGGGGGTGACGAAATCCCTTAATTGCAGTCTCATTCGCCCAAAATTTCTTTTCCCACACTTAAAGTGAAAACCACCCCATTTCAAATAGCCTTCGATGAATGCAGTAAAATTAGACAGCTAAAATATTGAAATTTTCAATCAAAATTGCAAATAAGATGAAAAAGTCACCAAAAAATTACATTTTCCACATGTTTTCATGAAATAGTGATATTAACCTGTTGAAGACTAGTCCAAAGTATACTCTGGCAGGTGTCTATGGGAAATGCGTGTTTTAGCAAAATCAACCTGTCTTCAACAGGTTAAGTGAATCATCACTTCCTTCACAGACTTTCATCCTATTGCACTCAAACCCTCACTGACTTGCCCCTTCACTTTACACAAATTAAAGAAGAACCTATATCCTTCACATCAAATTGTTCATGGTTTCAATGTGATGACTAATTAATAGTACCATTCTATTGATACAGGATTTATAGTTGCTGTGTTAATTGCAAAAGAATGCTTTTCTGATAGTTTTGTGTACAAATTTGTTTGAGAGCTGTTTGGCTATGTCATCCACTCAGCCTGATCCACACATGTCACTGAGATCTATGTCATCACCCTACAGCACAAATATGTTAGCCCATAAAAAGCACCTCAGGGAAGGAGGCACAATGTGCCCCCTAGGGTAAATCTGCATGCTCCTCCTTGCAATGTAAACAGTTTAAATCCAATATTCATAACCTTTTCACACTGTGCATAACTTAAAAGCTTGAGTAAAGGTACAAAATTAAATCAATTCATCTGGACTTACTGTTTTAATTCCGAGAATGGTTTCACGTCCGATCCTGGACACTTCATCAACTCGTCCAGATGAAGTGATTTATTTTTGTACCTTTATTGAACGTTACCTGGATGAATCAGAACTTACATCAAAGCTTGAGTGTAAATTTGATGACATACAGACATGGACAAAATTCTCTTGCCACACCTGGGGAACAAAACACACCCATTCACGTCTCTGCCACTCCTCCCCAACTTTGGGCTCGTTAACCCGTTGAGGATGGGCTGATTTTGCTACCACATGCATTTCCCATAGACACCTGCTCGAGTATACTCGGTACTCGTCCTCAACAGGTTAAGCCAATATTCCCCATCTTGCCAATGGGCCTCGCATTACATGAAAGAGATGCTTTTGAGCTTTTGGCAGTTTTCCAAACATCTGTGTAATGATCACAGTGTTGATAAAGGAATAACAACATTTTCGATGCAGAAACTGATCAAGTAATTGATGAATAATATCCTACCAATGATGAAGGGTAAACAGCAGCAGTAGACATGGACTTAAAGCACTTAGAAATGGCAAATTTCCAGAAGGCCTATGAGTTTACATATGCCACAGAACTGTGCTTGCTTTCTTTAACCCGTTGAAGATGAGGCCCGCGTATACTCGAGTATACTCAGGCAAGTGTCTATGGGAAATGCATGTTGTAGCAAAATCAGCCCGTCCTCAACGGGTCAAAAAAGAAAAAAAAAATCTGGATCTAGTTCATGACCTACATCACCTGTTCTTTTACCCATCCTGTATAATTCATCAAATCCTTTCATAACTTTTTGAGTATTTACCTCTTTTTTTTTTTTGCTAACAGACAAGCAAAACATAGGCCTACAAACAAACAAACAGACAAACAAACAAATGCCAGCAACAAATACCTATCTTGGCAGAGGTAACATATATGTGGAATTACTTCCGAACTCATTCAGATTAGACCTTTAAGTAGCACTGGGGGTAAGTCCTAATGGTGAGTTTTCTTCTGCATGCCCCGCTTATAATTTAGACATTCAGATCAATACTGGTTGTATGACAGTGGCACATGCGGTGAAAGTGGATGCGGGGTGTGGAAGTGAGCTGGGGGAATAGAGTGGTTGTCTGCCCAGTGATGGATGAATAATCATGAATCCCATTATGCCCTCATTTGTGGGAGAGTCATGGACCTCTATTAAAGTTTTGCAGGGTTACGGTTAGTTTTTCTTTTTCAATATCATTTTCATGCACCTGGACATCATCCCACAGCAAAGTCAGTAACTCCTGATAATTTTTTTTTTTAAATTAGGTCACCATGCTGTAAAACAGTATAATCAATGAAAGAAAGATAATACTATTCAGAGGGGTGAAGGTTCAAGTGTGAGTTTCTTCCGACATGTTTGTTAATTTACAGATCAGCAGTTGCGATCTTAACAAAGTTAATTTGTAGAGGGAGACAAATTGAAGAAACTCACACCTGAGTATAATTAATGTCTGTATATATGTGTTTCTGACTTTCTTAGCATGATCTGGTAAAAGGTGGATGTTTTAAAGGTCGAGCATAGACACTGCACCCTTTTGCCGCTAAAGGGTAAAAGACAGATACAGAGAGATTGTGTGTAGGAATGCTTGTGCATAATTATACGTATGAATGAGGGGGTGGAAGGGTAGAGCGAGAGAGAGAGGGAGAGATTGAAGATGGGAGGAAAAGAGGAGAAAAGAGAAATATAGAAAGATAAATAAGGAATGGATTACTGAAAGGATTGTGAAGTTCTGGGAGACAAGGGCAGAGATGTATATCTTGCGGCATTACATTCACTTCCATCAACCAGATTAATCCACGCATCATAGGGAAATACCATTGAGGAGAAACAAATGTCCCCTCAAGTGCGACAGAATTCCAGCCCTAAATATATTATATGCTGACAGGTTAAGCTGATTACGCACAGAACTGCTGCATATCAGTAGCAAACTAATCCTCACTCCAATTATTAACATCTCAAGACATATGTCCTTCCAACCCCCATTATTAACTTTGCAACCAACTGTTGTAGAGAATACAATTTCACAAAACCCAAATCATTTTCCCAGTTGTGTTTCCATCCTTTGCCTCTCACTACAACAAGATTGTGTTCTTTTATACTTATTCTCTCGTGCAGATTTTTAAATCATCATAATTGTAGACACAAAAGGCTACCAGAACCAATAACCCCGTGTAATCATTTGCTGTTAGTCTTGACTTCATCAAAGAAACAACTTTCCAGGTGTCTACCACATTATCTCTTGTAACAAGGCATGGCTTTTTAACTCACCTGAAGAGATTTCAAGACATTAACTTAGAGATGCCTAATGAAAAGGTTGATTTCACTGGCTATGAGAACAATTCCTGCTCTTCTGTCAATCAATCAGTGCATCTGTCAATCCCACCTGTCCATGCCTATCAATTAATTAACCTGAATGGGATTAGTGCTCAGCTAATCCACTGAAACCTATCCCTTTCTGCCACCTTTCCTGCCTCCAATGCATCCCTCTATACACAATGGTCTTTATAAAAACCACCGCAGAATCCTCAGTAATCTGTGATTGAATGTCCATGAGGTGGACAAAAGAATGAATGGTACATCAGCCATGATCTAAAGTGGCCCGAGAGACTGGCAGGGAGAAAATGGGGGTCGGACTTCAGGACTGACCTTAACCTTGCTGCATTGGCACAATGTGTGGCCTTCCTTACAAATCCTAGCACATAATCACAATGATGTCAATGACTGCAATCAAATGAGAAATGGAAATTTATCACTAGGCCTTAAACAAAAGAAGGATCAAAAGACCTTAGTAGAATTTCTCTCATGACATTGACGGAGAATTTTTGACAATTGTGAAAAACCTTTCCTTGTGCCTTGGGTTGTTTCCCTGAACATTGAGCAGAGGCCTATAAATGCAGGTAGGTAGGTTACTTAATTCTGGTAGTTTAACTTGTCTTTAAACTTTGTCAATATATGCCTAATATGAAGATATTAAACAAAAAATTATTCATGAGACAATTATTCACATTGCCATTCCGCTTTCATTTTAATTCATTAGTTGTTGGTAGATGCTATGACACATACAATTGAAGAGTGGCACTACATCCACCATATCCATATTTTTTTATATTATATTTTTTTGTGTCCTGTGGTATAGTCTTTAAATGAAATCACATAAACTCATATATATCAAGTTTTAGTCAATATTCATTATGCCTAGGCTTGAATATCACCTCAAAAAAGTTTCAATGTACTGTGGTAAAATATGAATTTTTCACTGTGGACCCATGCCTACATCCAGATTAACCCATTCAGGACCAGTTCCCAGTATACTCAGGCGGGTGTCTATGGTAAATGTATGTTATGGCAAATTCAGCTCTTCCTCACTCAGGGCTGCCAACTCTCACGCATTGAGCGTGAGACTCACGCAATTCAACCAATTTTGACTGTCTCACTCTGATAAACGAAATCTCACGCTAAACCCCCAAAATGGAATGTACATGACTACAAAAATAAATATATCTCTAAATTCTCTGATATTCCGAATATCGATATGCCCAAGCCCAAAATTTCGAGATTTTCCCCGTGCGGGTGTAAAGCTTAACCAATAATAATCATTTTCGGTTCGCGCGCAAAGACGAGCTATTGCATTACGATTGGTTTCTACCTATACCACGTGAGCGTAGCTTGTACTTTTGGCAAATTACAGTACATGTATGGCTATGACGTGTGCTTTACATTGCTTTACATACATTGACTGTGTACGTAGTACGTACGTATGTACGGCCGCACAGCAGGCCGCCAGGCGCTAGCAAGGGAGGTCGCTCCGCTCCCTCGCAGTGTCTCACACCAAACTCTCACTCAAGGTTGGCAGCCCTGCCTCAATGGGTTAAAGAACTACAGAACTTGGGATTCACTTGAATCCGAAGATTACCACAGTAGACTTCCCAACCTTTCTGACTGACTGTGACAAATAGGGATGATCTGGCTCAAAAGTATGAAAGAAAGAGCAGTTCCCATAGATGTGTATAGTAAAATTATCCAGAAAAAAAGGAAAACTCCTAATGAAACAAGAGGCTAGGAATGGTCAAAATTCAGATTCTTTGCTCCAAATTCAGAATGGTTGGGAGGTCTGCTACGGTCTCTTCCCAACTGAAAAACAAAACATAAAATGATCCCCCCCCCCCCCCAAAAAAAAAGGAAAAGAGAAGAAAGACCGAGACAAGAGAGAAGCCTACTACACAGTCCTTGCCTGAAAGGATTACCCTTCCCACAGTCAAGACAGGGGCATTGTTTACTAATCAACACACTTAAAAATGTCTATTGTTGATTCTACTCAATTACAGGAGTGCTTAGACATAATGGGCCATTTCCCCACACAATGGAGGGGGATACAAAGAATGCCTTGATTGACGGGTCAACGCAAGCTTTCCTGACGCCACAGCCACTGCCCATTGGTGCTGTCCATGTATACTTATAGCCAATCTGATCTCACTCCTGCCATAACCCAGCCACATTCGGGTGGGACTTGGTTCTCATGACCTTGCAAAAGCCAACCAGTCTTGACCTTTGACCTCATCAGGCAAAGAGTGAGGGGTGCGTCAATAACATCCTTGAGTCTTGGAACAGAATGATACTCTATCCTCCCCTGTTCCATCAGAGAGACAATGTCAAGTTATAGGGATATTATTAAATTGACAATGTTATTTTTTCCTTTATAAAAAAAAAAAAAATGTTCTGTATCAACAAACACAGCCATGGCCCAAACCAGCTGTGTTATTTTGAAATATGTGGTAATACGGTAAAGCCAAAAAATGTTCCCATACATATTGTGAAATTACTCTGGAGCTAAGATTTGCAAAATTAAAATGCACACAAAAATTCCTGTCTACACTATATTATGTGCATTGAATGCCAGTGGCAATTAAAAAAAAAAAAAATTCATGCCACGAAAAAGGACATCAGCTCCAATTCACGAAAATTTTCATGCCACGAAAATATCTTGCCTTACAGTAATACCAGTTCATGATGATGACAAATGGTTTACAAAATTTGAGGAAGAATAAATGGATGCTGGGAAAAAACACACAAAAAAAACCATGCCTGTTTGAATACCACTTGGGCATAGTATAACGTGCAGAATAATGTGAAAGGTAATGTCATACATATCTCCACTACTGTGAGATTACTTCCAATGGACTCGCTATGCTGCATACAAAAGAAAAAAAAAAGGCATTTATGTCATATACTTCCTGGTTAAACTTAAAATTTCAAACATCAAGCTTTAATCTAGATGTAATAATCCACTTACTTTATCGGCAAAGCCATCTCTTTTTACACAAAGGTAGTCTGTAGTGAAAAATGAAGTGCAAGTGTTCGTTTTAGTAGTAATGCAATCTATTCAAGAAGCTGGGACTTGAAGTTACTGCAGTTAAAAAAAGAGGAAAAAGACAAAAGAAGAAGAAAATCATGCGGAAACCATTTGCTTTAATAATGTGACACAGTTATCACACTAAATTATGGACTATTCAGACAGAGGACAAAGAATTTACTTTTTTCCTGGTTTGTTTTTTGTGTTTTTCCTTTCTGTAATAAAATCAGCCAGTGTAACAGAACTCTCTAGCAGCGGGATATTCAGAGGCTGCAGTTAAATCAGGTACCAGCAAATGTCTGGGTGCCATCACATAAATGCTGCTCTTCATACTTTTTTATATGATATTTACAACTATATGCAGGCTAATAGATACCAAGTAGTCCAAAGCACAGAACAGAGCATACTGGTAAAAAAAAAAAAAAAATACAAAATAACAAAACAAAACAAAATAAGGAAGCAATAAAAAAATCCATCTGAGCAAGTAACCTTGCATGAAATCTATGGCTTGAATTCCAACAGAAGAGCTCTGCAATGAGGACAACATGCTTTGCCTACAGAAACTTGAGCTGGTAGCGGGCTTGAACCAGGAACCTAAAGCTGGAAAGTGCATAAGTATATCCACAGCATCATTTCCGTTTTGGCAAAGCCTCATGATTGAGGTTTGGAAAGGAGACTAACTACGAGGGAACGAGTGAATGCAAGACCAAGTGGTGCAGCCACAAGACCTTTTGGAACCTGGCACAAATTTCTTATTTTGAACCTCGTTTCTCTACTACCAAAAAGGTAGCGACCAATCAACAACAGCATTGTTCACCATGACATCGGCATATACTGTAAAAGCTCTTATTTTTTGCATACAGATATTTTCGCAAATGAGGTTACAGAGATTTTCGGGAGATGGTTTCGCAAAGTGACACTGACGCTATGATAAATGCACCATTCCCCTACAGATACTGTTGCAAATTGATACTTGCCACACATCTTCACAGTTGCGAGGGTCTCCTGTGTCTTTCATGAAATGCACTGACAAAAAAATAATCAGATGCTGTTGTCTTAGAAGCAAAAGGAAATAACTCAGTAGAGCACAGATGGCACAGCTTATGTCCTTTACGTCCTTAAAGGACAAGTCCACCTTCATACACATGTGGATTGAGTGAATGCAACAATATTAGTAGGACACATCAGTGAAAGTTTGGGGAAAATCCGACAATCCGTTCCAAAGTTATGAAATTTTAAAGTATCTGCGCAGTCACTGCTGAATAAGAAGACGACTGCAGTGTATGATGTCACATGCGTACAATGATATAAGGAAAATAAAAGGAGAATTTCACAAAACTTTACTTTTTGAATAAAGTGCACATTTCTTCGACTTGTTACTGACGTATTAAGGGTAATATTATTCCCCCTGCCTTCTGAAAGAGAGAAGTTGAATGTTCTTTTGTTATGTGAGAAAAGTGAAAATATGTTGAATTTTCTTTATTCTTTCTTTATGGCGTTGTACACATGTGACATCACAAGCTATAGTTGTCTTCTCATCCAGCTGTGTCTGAGCAGAAACTTCAAAATTCATAACTTTTGACCGGATTGTCCGATTTTCCTCAAACTCTCACAGATGCGTTCTACAAATATTGCTGCATTCACTCAATCCACGTCTATGAAGGTGAACTTGTCCTTTAATGGTGCTCTTTGAAACACTACCAAATAACCAAATTAGAGTGTTAAAAAAAAAACCAACACTTAACAGGAGTACACTAAGGGATATAAGTGCAAAATGTATGCAGACATTAAAATATGGGCAATCTTCTCCTTTTGTGACCTTTAACGTACAAACCTTTGTATTGCCATGAAATCTAACTACCAGCATATATAATGTGAATACTTTGAACTCCATCAAGCTGCAGTGAAAAATGAGAACTAAACCTGAAACAGAATACGAGCTTAACAAAGACACCACAGGAATACATGAATAATTATTTTGCCACCAAAATTTTGCCAGCAGTATCTTCATTCCGTAGAATTTTTGTCAATATACCCTCATTATCATCATGTCTTCACCTAGTGGCATTAGGGAGCTTTAGATTTTTGCGACGGGGACGTTCAGAGGAAAAACAACATGTTCTGAGCATGCGCAGAAGCGTGCGTCAAGTCGCTCTATTTTTAGCTTGCGTCTTATAGGTTTTTCACTACGTATTCTGGGCTATTTTTACGTCCGCACAATTTGCGACGCAGAGAGCTACTTGATGCACCGATCATATGGGGGCGCCATTTTATTTTTTATACGTTGCGTCCCAGCGTAATCTAAAGCTACTTTTCAGCACAACGCAGGGAAGAGAACGTCCAATGCACTCGTCGTCTCAAACGTCCACGCGTAAAAATGTAAAGCTCCCTAATAACCCCTTGAGGACGGGCTGATTTGCTACACCACACATTTCTCATGGACACATGCCCGATTATACTTGGGACACATCCTTAATGGGTTAATCTGATACCTACTCTGATATCTCATGAGTATATTGCCACAATTTAGTTGAATACAAGAATTACATTTTACTTTCAGATAGTGAAGAAATTTTAAGGATTGAGTGTGCCTTCAGGTTTTCAACTTTTTTTGTGAGATGATGAGAAACCTCTTAAGAAATATGAAAGAACACACAATTCTAAAAGCAAATCAAAGTTTATTTAATGAAAATTTGTTTTAAAATGGCTGAAATATTCAGAAACAAAGAAATCGTAATAAAAGGTGGGACCCATCTTTTATTAGGACCGCTTTGTGTTACTTTGTTTTTGGATATCTCATTCATTTCACAACTAATTTTCATCAGATAATCTTTGAATTTCTCTGGAGTTGTCTGCTCTTTAATATTTCATAAGTGGTTTCTAACTATCTGGCAAAAAAAAGTATTAAAAAAAAAAGTAAAATTTGAATTCCCCACCTCAACCAAAACTATACCATCCCTTTAATGGCAGTTGCCATTCTCATTAATGAGACTATCAGTGTCATCTGGCATATATCCTGGCTACCAAGATGATGATTAGATAATGATTAATTTCATTTTATACTGTGTAATGATATGCTTCAAGATGCTATATTAACCCTGGTGCTCTATTTTTGAAAGAGTTAATCAATAAATAGCTGTCGCTCAAGCCAACTCACAACAAATTCATTGTGATATTATGTCATCCACTATTGGAAAGTCTATGCCATTTTAATGTTTAGTGGTCAGGATCATCGCATGCCATTGTGTCTCCTTCAAAAGGAATAAAAAAAACAAAAAAAACATCACAAATCAGACACAAACTAGTTGCTGTCCACCACTGGAGTGATGTTGCTTCATTCCTTCATTCATGCTGCAGTCTAAAAAGTCAACATGAAAACTACTTCTTTTCTTTCAACCAAAGTTTTCATAAAATACTTGATCACATGTTGTTCCTCTCTTCAAAAGAACAAGAAAATGTCTTCATCAAAGAATGCATATTAACCCACTGAGGACGGTTTGATTTTGCTACAACATGCATTTCCCATAGACACTTGCCCGAGTATACTCGGGACTCGTCCTCAACGGGTTAATCTTAAATGAAATAGTCACATGATCTTGAAGAAGGGTCTTAAACAAAACAACTGCAATTGGAGGAGTTCCTCCATACAAAACCCTCACACAGGCCACTTACCCATCTGCTAGACACAAGCCTTCCATATGTCACCAGATCTCACCAACATTATTCACCTCGGTGATGCCACCGCAATCATTAGATCGATTCACATAATGTTCCTAATCTTGAAGATTAGCCCGAACTTTGACGATTAGTTCGTAGTTTAGCCCTGTGAACAGACACACTCAATAGTTAGCGCTCTCAAAGATTACTGTACGAGCTGAAATTTTCGCGTACAGATATTTTCGCGAATTGCTACATGGAGGACATTTTCGCGTGTTGTTAATTTCGTGGTTGCGAGGGTCTAACTGAACTTAGCTATTAGCGCGTTGTTATTTTCGCGTGTTGTTATTTTCGCGGTTCAAAGGTGATTCGCGAAATTCGCGAAAATAAAACCACCGCGAAAATTTCAGCTCGTACAGTAGTCAATCAGAACTACAAGATTTCTTAGGCGTAGAACCAGCACTTGCTGTCATGTGGAAGCTCTGTGGTCTAGTCAAAATGATGCCTGTCCGGAGATCAGGAGGTTGTTTAGGGTCAAATCCTGCTCAAGTACCTATACCCATGATTTCTTTTATCATGGCTACTCCTAAAACACTGATCAATTCAGTGCTTATTATTTAAGTCAATGTAGGGCACTTCATCAAACAGCTGGAAAGATTTTTTAGGGTTTATGCTCCATCCGCAATCAGGGGGGGGGGGGGGAGTTCCAATTATAGTTTAGCATCACGTGGACATGAAAATCAACAAACTCAGAAGTTCGAATAACCAGATCTCCATCAATCCCATTCCTCCTTAGCTTCCGGGTCAACCTCCAGTTGTAAACTACTGTAGTGTTGCCAATTATTGGGTTTATTGCTAGTGTTGCATGTGTGTATCTCTTCTGGGACTTTCTTCAAAAGTCTAGTCTTTTCCCGATTAGGTGTCATGTGGGCACACATTGTAGTTTAAGGGGCAAGATCTTATCATCAATGTTATCATTAATGATCACCTCCCATCGAACTACTGATATACTCCTGCATCACAACCCCTTTCATGAGCATCACTTGAAGTTAACCCACTGCTCACAAAGCACATGGTGTGGTATGTACTAAATCTTGGAGATATGATCACACCTCACAAGTACTTCATCTGAAAAAGACCACTCAGATCATAAAACATTAGTCCTCACCAATAAACTTCTTGAAATCCCTCAGTCATTCCACTCATTCAAAAGCTTCTGTAGATAACAAACATACCGGGTACTTTTTATTTTTTCCTCCTGCTGGCTCAGTGGTTGAAAAGGCACGCAAAGCCAGAAACAAAACTCTTCCGAATCTGACCATGCGGAATACATCCCAGTGGGTGCCCACTTTGGCTTCCTTCTGGAGGCATGGCAGTCCATCCAGAGGGATAATGTCTGTAAGGACAGAGCTCACAAGAATACTCACTCATTAGGTGCATTCACATAGAAAACACAGTGGTAATAAATACTCTGTACTTTGTACAGTACTTTGTTGTCATCCTAACCTTCTCAATGGCAAAATACTATGAATCATGATAGATACCGTGGTATTTCACTCGGTACCAGTTTCATTCATGAAATAGTATACAAATAATGACTGCTATGAGGGGCACAGTTAAAATTATGGGCCCAAGGTGATGTGAAAACCGTAACTATGCCCGAAGCGAAGCTGAGGGCTTGGTTATGGTTTTCACATCACCGAGGGCCTACATAACTTTAACTGTGCCCCGAATATCAAGCAATCATTATTTGTTTTATATACCGAAAATATAGATTCCGAAATATAGATACCGAAAATATAGATTCTAGTCTCTTTTACAGCACTCGTAATCAATGCTGATCGACAGCGCGGCGGTTGTATCTGGCGCGTACATATGAGTGATCATCTATGTGTTCAGTGTACAGCGTTGCGACTGTCTCCAAACCTATTTACATGTCAGGGCACAGTGACCACTAGTCTCTTTTACAGCACGCTGATCGAATGCGCGGCGGTCGTATCATTGGTGCGTACATATGAGCGATCGATGTGTATGGGGTCATGACTGTCTCCAAACCTATTTACAGGGCACAGTTGATTTACTGTGCCCCGCCCGGTGCCGGGCACAGTGAATCAAAAATGGGGCACAGCTATTTTCATGACTTCGCTTTTAACCAATCAGATCAGAGGATTCTATACATGAGGTATATAATGTACATTGTATTTACAATGTATAGGCTAAAAGCATACCTCTCCCAGGTATAAGCATCTCTTATGGCAGAAGACAGGAAGTGTGTAAGGTCAAGTGAGAAATGTAACATAGTGTGGTACGTGGAATTTCATGACAAGTATTCACACTCAAGACGGCATGCATGTTTCGCGGGAAGTTTGAACTACCATCCTAGATGCCACGGTATTTCAAGGATTTTCACGAGGTATTTCGCAGTACATTTGAGTTCATAGTCTGAAATGCTGGCCAGAATACTGCAGAATTTCATGGTTAGTGTGAATGGGCCTACTGATGCATTCATATCTTTGAAAAAAGAAATGGTATCTTCGGAAGAGAACAGCAAAGAAATCTGGAAGGAATCCTAAATATCCACAAATAACTGTAGACTATGCCAAAAGAGGAAGCTATGATTATCTGTATCTCAGACACTCTGTTCTCTTCTTCCCCGTTCCCTCACTACACCTGTCTTCCTCATTATTGCTAAATACATAACCTTCCTCCTGTAAGTAGCCTAGTCATGGTTTCATGCCAATTCTCCCTATCGCATATAGCCTATATCAAGCGATATCACCTCGCGATATCGGTATCTGATCGACTGCTTTTGGGAAGTTTGGCATCATCGGCCCAGCATTGGGCCGCTTCCCAGTTTAGAATCCGATTTGGAAATGTAAAACATAAAAAAATTAGAAAATAACTCTATCATTTGTGAGATTATAAGACAGAATTTGATACGATCTATGAATACTAGCTAGTACTTCGGCGTTCAATGTGCATAAAAGCGTAGATTTACACATCGCACATTCATAAACCAGAAGTTTATATAAGAATTAAAGGTAAAAAATTGGAGCGCCACATGCGTTCAGATTCGGAGAGCTATGCGATAGGGAGAATTCACTCCTAACACTGGCTTTATAGGACATCTCTCTCCTAATGCTGTGGAATGTGGGGTGCATCACCTCATTTTGTAGTCTTATCATGGCGGTTTGCAGTTAAATCAAGTTGTTCTTAGAGAAACGAGAGGAATAAAAGTTATACTGCTACATTTCTCCCTAAGTTTCAGGAATATATTCAGCAATAATTGAATGCAATGCCAGCACAAAAGTAGCTTCATGAAAATGTACCACACAATATCTTTCCAAAAGATATTGTCCCATTCAAAAGTGAAGTTCCTACGAAATCTGCTAGCCTGTGCATAACGATACATGCCATTGCAATGATGAACAAAAGTAAATGCTGTGAATTCAAGCAAGCTCACATTCATGAAGAAGTGTAATCCTCCAGGACAAAAGAGGAATAAAGATTTACATTAGAAAATCTGGATAAAAAGAAGCGTGGTCACTGAGCAATGCCGGGAGAAAATGAGAAAGGTAAGTTGGTGTATCTGAGGCACTCTACCGTTCACTGCCTCACGACATGGGGTCTGGTAGGCTAGTGAGGAGACCGCTGGTTCTTGCCGCTTAACGTGTGAACAATTATCACGCTCCGCCGCTTTCGCTCCAGTCGGAGCTAGGGGGAGGGCGAGTGCAGCAGCACTGCAGACAGCATAAACTCTCAGCCGCCAGCTCAGGCAGCTCAGTTCAGTCTGAGCGGCTCAGTTCTTTCTGTGTGTGAGCAGTGTGAGGTCATCTGAGGGCTCCCCATCTGTTGATCGGGTCTGGCGATTGCCTTCGTTGGCACAGTCTATCCCCGCACATTCTACCAGGCACAATATCTCCACAGAGATGGCTGTGATAAGATACTAGTATCAGATATGACTGGTACACACTGAGAAAGCCTGGCAGGTTCATTTGTTGAGAGAAAGACATGCTGACAAATATTACCCAAAAGGAAAAAGATAACACTGATTTACAATGAGAGGAAAAAAAAAAATGCAGCTTTCAGTCTGAAATTCACATTTTTTTTCTTCTTTAAATGCCATGACTGCAAAATGCCTGTGCATTCAAACAAGTGTGACACATCCAATATGGCTATCCATCCTCCCCCCCCCCCATCCCAAAATATGAGGTTAAACAAAGAGAGAACATTGCACCATCAAAACCAGGTTCTGCAATACATGATCACATCATGAAACTAAGAACCAAAGATGTTATTATATATTATTTTTATTTCTGTCAAATTGCCTACATGGACAATAGTGTATGTACATGAAACATTGACAGAAAACCATATATTTCTCTCATAACTGAAATACACTGCTGCCAATCGATTGTTTTTCATGTTCTCTAACAATCTTTAAACTTCTAGAATTATGAATAAAAATCAGGTCTTCTGTGTTCAAAATGTTCACAGACAACTCAGAGTTAAATGGCATATGGAGAAAGCAAGATTCACGTGACAGAGTTGATTTCAGGTATAAAAGGGCATGGTCCTAGCTATGCTGAACAAGAAGGAGAAAGAGAATTTAGTAGATAGGCTAAAATACAATGTCACAGAGTCAATGACACGATACAGGCATAATGCCACAATATACCACTCTCCACATAATTGGTTCCTGCTTAAACAGGTACTCTGCTTGATTGACACAGAGGTCAAAGGAACAGTCCCACACTGCTCATTTTATTTCATCTCACAATTGCGTGGTTTCTTCCCCCAAGATGGATAGAGCTTTGTGATTAACCTCATTCATAACCATTTTTTTTTTATTCCACTGCAGAAATCCACAAAATGGGTGTGATCATCAATTCCAAGTCAAGTTTTTCCTCCGTTCTGAATATTGAAGCAGCAAAGAATGTTTTGTGTTTGGTTTCCCACCATAGAACTTCGCGTGCATGCATGCACGCACTGTCTAAACTTGGTTATTATATCTACCTGTGTCCTTGGTCTCTGAATCACGAGATAGTGCTGGGGTCCATGCACGCACTTTTTTAGTTCTAAAACTTTGTTGTAATTCAATGGAGTTAGTGTTCCACTTGTGTACTTTTTAAAAGAGTAGGCCCCTATTCTTTTCTAAAATTCACAGACCAATTATTGAAGGCATGAGGGATAATCATAACAATTACATGTACTATCAGACTGCACAGGTGCTAGATAGGTTGAAAAATTGTCGCATGAAGGAGGCATGCTATAAATAATGAGGAAATTTTCACGCCTTATGCATGACATGCAACAAGAGCAAAAACATAAGCACACACAATTTTTTTCCACCTAAATGTAATACTAGTTCATATTTTTATTCCACGGAATTAAAAACATGAGGAATTCCCCTTATACCCTGCCAAGCATGAAGAATTACTTACACAAAAATTTCCATTTTTACAGTAGGCCTACATAAGCTGATGAATTTTTCCATGCATATCTTTAGCCAACAATATTCATCAACTGGAATATTGAGAGAATGAGTTCCAACTTCCTGCCAAAGAAACAAGGGCTGGATACTCTCCTCGACCTCATTTCATTAAAGATTTTAAAGATAGTATTCTTGCTCGAATGGGGACTTCTGGTACCAACAGCCAACCAGGAAGCCTGATTTTTGTTCTTATCACAAGGCTTGCCATTGCAGCATGAAATGCCATTATGGCAACTTCTCATGAAATGGAGCCCTGGTTTCCCAGAAACCTAAACCTCCATTCTTGATGAAGGTGAACATTCAGAATGTGTAATGCCATTCTCGGTTGCCATGACGAATGGAGGCTTTACCTCACTGTGACAGGCCAATGAATGAAGCCTAACACCTTTGGGCCTCTCCTAGAGGTCAACCATGTTCCAGACAATGCCCAACCTGGTGCTCAGTATGGGGTCAATGACCTCACTGACAGGTCAATAACACTCACAGACTAATGACTTTTGACCTCGATGTAAACAGACTATTTACTGGACAGGCCATGCCATCTTACCCAACTCTAGCCCTGGATTCTTTCTCAAGAAGAAGAACAGGAACAGAGTATTTCTTTTGCAAAATTTCATCCTGCCTACCTGGCACACACACACTCACACATACATCCCCAAACAGAAGATAGAAATGCTTACCTTTCATTGTTTGCAGACTCATATTCAAATATCATTTCCTATACAAGCTATAGGAGATACGTAGCATGTCAGGTATGACAATGTAAAAAAAAAAAAAAAAAAAAAAATCAGAGGGAGAACCAAATTATTTTTCAATTCACAGTGAACTTTCAGCCATTGCTTACAAAGCTGATCAGTGCAGTTATACTGTGAAAGAATGAATGTTTGCATGTATTTTAATTTCGCAAATTTCGCAAAACAAGATTCCCGCATGTGAAAGTTCTTTTCTATAATATATGCAGTGAATATTATAAGTAACTCGCGAAAATCTCATGCTGCGAAAAAGGCTGTTCGTTCCAATTCGCAAAAATTTCATGCCGCGAAAATATCTTGTCTTACAGTATAGCGCTATTGATAAACATATTTGCAACTTATCACTTAAAGTCACGAACATACTGATATAAGATTATTATTGTGTTAAATCTTATTCACTGATTCATTTTTTTTTTTCAAATTTTTCTAGCCCTCCATGGACTATTTTATTGTCTCAATGTCAACATAATACAACTCAAAATATTCATCAAGTTCAGTTTAAAGTGGCAGTCACTCCAACATTAAGTACCTGATACAGAATAAATATAGCTCTCACCTGCATAATATTCAATAATTTTTTTTCATCATAGAGTTAAACCTAGGGACTTTGTTTTTTTAACTTTAGTACAAATAACTGTCGCTTAATCAGAATCACAACACAGTTTACAGCATCGTTTCTCTTTTCTTTAAAACCAAAAATGATATAGTTCACTGATTCATGTCTATTATTAATCTTTACAGCTCTTACTTTAATTCAATTGTTTCTCATTATAGTAGGCCTAATGCTTTGTTTTTATTTTCTTCTTCCACATTTAAAGAAAGTGAAAAAGGAGGTAAGAACAATCGTAAAGGGAGCATAGTATGCCGGAAGTGTGCAAGTGCAGCCTAATTACATCAGGTTGTGAAGAACTTCCTGAATTGCTTCCTGTCCTGTCCCATCATTTTGGAAGATCTAAAATCTATAACACCTGCCAACTGTTACAGTAGGCCTACACAGACAGGCCTTATATATTTTATCATACACACACACACACACACACACACACACATATGCACACATGTACATAGCTCTAATCACTCACATGGAAGCAAATAGACCAAAAAAAAAAGTGGAGTTACAGAGAGAAATGGGGGAAAGAAAGGGGAATGAAGTGGGGGTTGGGAAGAGAAAACAACTGTATCAACGATTTCAGGAAGTTGTTGGCAACCACAGGCTCCTGCTCTTTGTGTCCTCCATCAGGCCAGGCATGAGTGACTTTTTCACAGCGGCAGAAAAGGAGTATGGATATGGCGGGACATGTATGATTCATTTTGTAGTATCTCGGTGGTCTATTTTGAGAGGCAAGGTACCATAGTTAATGAATATGATAGGACTGCCTGGGTGAACATGGAGACCACACCAGTAGCTCTGTAATGTCTGCCAAGTCATGCACTTCGGTCCTTGTTCCATTCAACCTTTTGTGTGCTTTTATTGTGCTGGTGGACTCAGAAATCCCTATAGCATTGGACACACTGTCCCAAGTCTATAGCACAGAAAGGGTTAAAGGTACCTCCTAGTAAATTTTGTCGATTGGATCATTAAAATACTTACTTTAATTCTATACAGTTTACACTTGCTCAAGCTGCAGACTCACTTCAAAATTCATCTACATTCATTGTCTTTACTTTCTTACCACTTCATTTGAAATAAATAAAAAACAACTTGCTGATAGAAATCTCTTTTGTGTTTAACCCCCCCCCCCAAAAAAAAAAAAAAAACCAACAACAACACACAACATAACAAAACAAAACAAAACAAAACATGTATCTTACTCACAATATCTGGCATTAATTGACTACCTTGTTTTTAATCCTAATCAAAGAAGCATTTCCACGTTTCTTTTTTGCACATCTTTATTCTTGGCTAACTTTGTTTCATGACAGAAACAATGGTAAATCATGTGTCATCAAAACAGCTCATAAACTTTGCCTGCATTTTGATAAATGTGGCATTCAGAAATTTGCATACTTCTAGAACCTTCTAGTAGTAGTCTTCAATACAGCTACTATAACTTCAGTCCTGGAACCTCCACAGTCTTTAGTACAGCTACTATAACTTAGTTCCCTTCTTTTGCTGTGACCAAAGTGCAATCAGTGCTGCACATCACCTACAAATATTATTTTGCTTTTGTAATGGGTGAACATTTCATGGAACATTCTGTAAACATGCCTCATGTTCTCAAACCCCTGGTCAAAATTAATCATATATGATTATGAGACTGGGTTTTCGACTGCAAACTTTATATTCATTTGTCATAGTAAACATTCAAACCTGAAGTTTAACTTGAGAACAATAATCTCACTGGAACTGGCTAAATATTGCTAGAAATGGTTAAGTGTGTAACCTGGTGTCGGCCTATACTTCTGATCCTCTAGAATGCTCAAGAGGGACAGCAGTTGAACTGATATCAGCCATTGCCAGCAGTACTGTAAAATGAGGAATGTTCACAAGCATTTTTATTTCACAAATTTCGCGAGAGCCAAGATTCGCGCAATTAGAATGCACATGAAAGTTCTTGTCTACACTTTATGTGTTGAATGCCAGTGACAATTTGCAAAAAAGGCTATCAGCTCCAATACGCAAAAATTTCATGCAGCAAAAATATCTTGCTTTACAGTAATAAAGAATATTAAATATGTGTGAAACTAATAAAATGGTCTTTGCACATATGAATGATATCACTAAAAGCATTTGCCAAAGTTGCAGTCTCCATGCACTGTCCCCTAGGCTTTACACGCACACGCATATGGTCTTCTGTAATGCAATCATGACCAGTTCCTGAAGCTCTCCCAAGTTTTGCTTAGTTTTCATGTCCTTATTGGCAGAGTATGACTTAATGTCACACTGGCTGTATGAGTATTAATTCAACTACCTAACAGAAATGCACATGACAATACATAATTTTATACTCAAATTCACAGAGATAAAACCTCCTCTCAACTTCAACCAATCAATATCATTATCATTATGAATGCTATTAGTACCTAAGGTACTTCCTACAATGTTAATGTAACAAAAACGATCACAACAAAGGTAACAAAAATAATGACAAAAATATTGTAAGGGAAAGTCAATCACAAAGTCATATACTATACTCTCTCTGTTAAGTCACCAGCACTTAAAAACTCTATGAAAGTCGCATGTGAGGCTTATCAACTTGTAATTGGAGTGTTAACTTGATGTAAGTTTTTTTTTTTTCAATTTCCTTTCCACCAACATGCACTCATATATGAGAAAACATGTAGTCATGACAGGACCGGAAGCATGCCTAACTACGCTTCAGTTGCTTTCAGAGAGCAAAGTTGGCACGGCTCTGCAACCCATTGTAGTAACCCACAGCCACGGGTGGTGACAATCGGTAGCATCGCTCAGGAAGACCCTCAAACTGAGGCCCCAAAGACGAACAACTGGGGGGAAAAAATGTCAGACTTTTTCACAGATGTGTCGCAAGAACCAAGATAATAGCATAGCTGATTGGGTTGATTGTATGCAGTAGTCATCATTACGCTTTACAGATCACTGACTTTGTAAGATCACAATGTGCTAAAATACAGTCACATAGAAACAAGGAACCCTCTGTCTTCCTCTATCAAAGAGGAATAACCGAGAACATATATGCATCAGCTTTTGCTATGTCTTGTTTTATTCACATATCTAATAGTAAGGAAGACAGTCTCTTTGACACGAGGCTGAATTTCAGAATTGATGCCATTTGCTACTATTGTTTTCTCTTCACGATGTAAACATATTCTTGGCCTCTCAGTGGAAGATTACCTGCACTGCACGGATATAGACAGCAGACATCCCTCCCTTATCATCTTGTTATCTCAATTTCGATAAAAAGGCTCACTTTCATTACCTCTTACATCTATTTTACTCTTTATGTGCATTTGCTCAAATCAAAGTGAATGGTCTACTTAGCCGAAGACTTCCAAAGGAGACAATTTTAACTTTAATTGATTCCATCCTAAAAGACACCCCAATGTGTGGTGAAGTGTAGCATATTATTGTACAATGTATAACAGTGTAGATCATATGAGTTGGAGGTTTGATAGTTAGGAAAGAAAGTCTAAACATACATCCAGTTTTCTATGCACTGAAGGGGGTATTTGATTTTAATTGTGTGTGCACCAAGTTCTTTTGGTGACACAATTTATGAGAGGATATTATAAAACTAAGAACTCGTATCTCCATGAGATCAACTTATTTATCTATAGGAAATTGAATCAGAAGTGTTGCCAAGCACATTCAAAAGATCAGAGAAGATTAAGTGGATGATCAAAATACAAAACAAAACAATGCTTGCCATATTGAATAGCAAGGTTTGTAATTTAGTTTACAACAGCATTATAATTGGCAAATTGAATATTGTACCTAAAGTTGCATTTTTTTTTTGGGGGGGGGGGGAGCTGGGAATTGAGCACTAGGAATGTTTGTGGTACACTGTAAAGCAAGAAATAATCGCAGCATGAAATTTTCATGAAGTGAAGTTGATGGCCTTTTTTGTGCCACTGGCATCCAATGCCTTATAGGCCTATGAATTGTAGTCACCAAGAACTTTCACATGCATTTAAATTTCGTGAATCTTGGCTCTCACGAAATTCAGGAGATAAAAATGCATGTACATGTACACTGTAAATGTCTGGTTTTGCAGTATTAAAGGGAAGATAAACCCCAAGAGCAATGTGGATTGAGTGAAGGCAGTAATATTAGTAGAACACATCAGTGAAAGTTTGAAGAAAATCGGACAATCGATGCAAAAGTTATGAATTTTTAAAGTTTTGGTGTTGGAACCGCTGGACGAGGAGACTACTAGAGGTTATGACGTATGAGTGGACAACAATACCAAGAAAATATAAAGAAAATTCTACAAAAATCCATTTTTCATGAAAATTACAAATTCCATCAACTTGATATTGACATATGTTAAGGGTAGCAATCATTCCCCCTGCTTTCTGAAAGAGGTCGGTCCATTGCTCTTTCATTATTCTAGAAAAGTGAATTTTTGTTGAATTTCCTTTATATTTTCTTTGTATTGTTGTCCACTCATACGTCATATCCTCTAGTAGTCTCCTCATCCAGCGGTTCCAACACCAAAACTTTAAAAATTCATAACTTTTGCATCGATTGTCCGATTTTCCTCAAACTTTCACTGATGTGTTCTACTAATGTTGCTGCTTTCACTCAATCCACATTGCTTTTTGGGTTTACCTTCCCTTTAAAGCGAGTTGCATGGTTATTGGCGGATTTTTAATTTGTCAACATTTTTACAGTATTTGATTTTTTTTTCTTATTTTACAATGTCTTTGTATCATTTACTGCAAAATGTTGAGCAAATCATAAGCTGACTCACAGTTAGAATAGATAAAACATGAACAAGGAAGACTATGCATTATGACATGGTCCTGTGACTAGCATGACTATTTGGAAGTGGACATGTCATTTACATTGAGATATTGGAAAGGCACTTTGACGAAGTCTCTCATTACCTTTCACATTACCCTCAGCATTTCACTTTTGTTTGGGGCAAGTTTCCTTCAAGTAGGCAATACCTCTTAATGTATCTCTTTGTTTTTATGTCATTTCACATTATTTCTACATACATGTACACGTAGTTGCTATACATCAATTGCCATACACAAAGTCATAAGCATAGCATATAATCCTGCTTAAAATACGAACATACAAGTAGGCTACCACAATAAGACTTCCATATACACATGCATCCACATACTGTACACACATGCTACGCATTCACCAAACATACACTTGCTTCTATTTGGTTGTACCAATGAGGTCAGAGGTCTTACATACACAGTAGTACAATATACAAAATGTATTTTGTACCTCAATGATTTTACTGGATTGAACTCACACCACACAGCTTGACATCTTGCAATGGTTTCCCTTCATTTTTTAGTCTGTTGCACATACTTGTTTGTTTGATTGTTTGTTTGTTTTGTTAATAATACCACTAAATATTGCCTGAAATACTTGCACTATACCCCCCCCCCCCCCAGCACAAATACACTAGTAATATATACGATGTATTTCACACTTAGTCTGGGCATCAAGTCATAGTAATTGTATAAAAAGATAGAATGCAAGCAGTTTCTTTGATAGCTGAAGAGGTTTGGATGGATTGAAAGAGAGGAGCGAGGGTGACTCCGCCAAATTAAAACTGGCAGTGATAAACGGCTTCAAACCAGTGGCAAGGTCAAAGATGAATTATTGGCATACTTAGCCAAGGCTGGCTATAAAACAAGGGCTAGAGTCACTGTCACCATGTTCATTCAAGGCAGTGTTTATGCTATCCTCAACGGAGAACTAACACAATGATCATATCACGTTCATGGTTTCACCTCTGTTAACCCAATACTGCAGAGTTTCTGGTGAAACCCATGCTGTGGTAAATGCCAGCAAAAGATTAAAGACAACCCTGGAAAATGGCCTCTTGTCTTCCCATTGGCTGCCTTAAACAGAACTACTGCCCCCGCCCCTAAAAAAAAAAAAAAAAAAAAAAAAAAAAAAAAATCCTTGTGGTCAGGAACTACACTTTAAGCAATCTTGTTACAGACTGATCAATAAGTACACTGCATGTTGCAAAGTTATAAGGGGAAATCCAGTCCAAAAATAAGTTAGTCCGATAAAAAAAGAATAAAATCTTACGAGTTCAACAGCAAGTATCTGATTGAAATCTGATGAAAAATAAGGAAGTTATGAAATTTTGAAGTTTTGCTAATTTCTGCAAACAGTTCTTGTACAGTGGATATGAATATATGCAAATGAGTGACTTGACCATATCATAACCTCACAATTTTCAATTGATCGTGTACAAAAAATGACAAAAATTCATTGTTTCTGTCACTGGAATCTGAAACACGATGTTACTCATGGTTGAATAACTTCAGAATAGTGAGCAGTTAGATATATCAGGATTTGAGCCTTGGGCATAATTGTGTTTGAATGAAAAACTGGAAATTTCAAAATTGTACGTACAAACTATATGGCAAGTTGTGAGGGGATGACATGCTCACTTTGCTATTTGCATATTCATATTGACTGTTCAAGAACTGTTTCCAAAAAAATTAGCGAAACTTCAAAATGTCATAACTTCCTTATTTTTCATCCGATTTCGATCAAAATTATACCATTGAACTCGTAACATTTTACTCTTTCTTATCAGACTAACTTATATTTGGACTGGATTTTCCCCTTTAAGCAGTAGATACAGAAAAGAGGGAACACAAACTGAAAAACAGCGATCATCAAGCATTATGGAGTGACATCAAATGATAGCATTGCTGTATGTGAAACTCGGGGCATTTGTGCTACTTAACCCTTTCCATACCGATGAGTCAAATGGGCACAAATTTCACATAATCATGTACCTACATGCACACATACGAAATAAATGTGACACCCAAAGGGTTGATAAAAAATAAGAACATACCTACAGTAATGTGGCTCAAGGCAAACTAACAGATGAATTTATATTTTAAACGTAAATATTCTCTTACATTCACATTGATGTGTCATGCCACAATTTCTGTTACTGGAACAAAATATTTGAGAAACGTTTCTCAACGTGCACTGTCATCATCAGATTGAGGAATAACCTTGTTGTGCATACAATCATGCACAATCCGTAACTACAAAGGCATATTACACGCAAGCAAGTTTACATGCAGACACACACAAAGAATACAGAGGAAACTTGGTATAAAGGGACCTGATATACAGCACCAAAAAAATACCTTCTCTTTTTTTTTTGGGGGGGGGGGGGTGTTATTGTTTTTTGGTGTGGCTTTTTTTGTCCTGGTAGAATGAATTTCTTTGTATTTCTATTGTTTTGGGCTAGAATAGAGCATGTATGTGATATAGAGAACAACGTTTTCAGGTTTTGACAACATCTTTACCAGGACACTGTATCTTTAAGTCACACAACTCTCATAGGGATAACCAAATTTCACGCTGATCATGTTAATACCAGCACATGAATCTGGTATTTCACAGGGTTATTGAATGGCTACTAATGTGTATTTTGTAGTGTCACACCAATGCGAGATACTACAAGGTGCCTTCATTCATTCACTTCTTCTTTAACACTGACTGCATGGGAGGGGGGGGGGGGGTGGGGCAGCATGGGAGAACATTTGTTGTATCTTGTATCTAGTACAGTACCTGCGTACCATATTGCATTCATACTGTATTAGACCATAACATTTGTGGCAATGAAACTTTTGCAAATTGACGCCATTTCGTAGCATGAAACTTTCACAAAATGTCACTGGCATTTGATGCATTGTGCAGACAAAACATTACGCATGCATTATATTTTGCAAATCTCGGCTCTTTGTTAAATTTGCAAAAGGTTTCATGCTCACAAAATTTTCTGGTCTTACAGTAGTAAATTTACAGTGGACTAGCAAGAGATACTAGTTGTTTTAGCTTGGCAATGAAGAAAAAAAATCTTTCAAGGAAATATCTATTGTTAGATGCAGGTTGACTGAAAGAAAGAAACACATGCATTACAAGTTTTTGATAAATAGCATCAAAATGTTTTGTTTTAATTAGTCCATAGAAGATGTATTTGTACATATTTACAAGCTTGTCATAATTTACACGTCATAATAAACACAGAGTTTATGTCAAAAATATAAGCAAGGTAAATCTTCAAAGAAATGTTTGGTAACTTAATATTCATACTGAATAATCCTGCTCTGACTTGCATGAAGCATATCTGTAACTGTCACATCAAATGTTTACATATGTAGATATACACATTACAACTTCTGGAAGAATGAGATCATAGAATGCTGCTACAACATGCTCTACTCTGATGTAAAATGCCATAATGATAGTTCAACTGTTTTGGTCATCACATCTTCATCAACCAAGATTATAGCACCAAAATATGAATGGCATAAATCAAATCTACATTGTACACCACTTTGTGTATACAGTTTGTATGTGAAACTATTTTTACACATTAGATATGTAATTAGCTACACAGAAAATGATGACTACATCTTCACAAATTTTACTATCAAACGATGCCACTCAAGGCATAGCACATGACTTCAAAAATGATATGAATTTTCTATAAAATGATAAGATTTCAAAGACAGATGTACATGTATTACCCTTTATGATACACTGTCCAGGGTGACACTGTCACACATTTGTGAAACATTTCGTCCATGACATGCAAGTGTACATTGTACAGTATGGTTATCACAGATCTTCTTTCACTTTTGGACACTTTGACTAGTGCTGCAACAATCGATACCAGTACATACATTTGTATTCCAAGTACTACTGAGTATACACTTTGACCACATTATGATTTTTGGCATCTCACATTACACACATCAAACCAGCTGAACAAATAGGGAAAATTAAGTATGACCCATAGGTCAGAGCATGTTTCATATGATCACAGCTTTCAAAAAAAAAAAAAACAAACAAACAAACATAAAAACTACAAAAAGTGATACATTTTGCTGACAATGTTAAAACACAACAAACTTGGGCATCCACTATGTAGGTCTTATTCATTCCCCCACAATACTGTTTAGCAAAATTTAGCAAAATTCTAGATTGTCTGTTATCTTCTACAAATAGTTTTGTATCAAAGATCTCAAATTGCAAAGTATGGACATGCCAAAAAACTACAAACAACCATTTAAACCCTTAACGAGATAACTGGCTTTAAAGTGTTCTTCTCTGAGACAATCTTCAGTTTGGTATTTCTCTAATTTACATGTCATACTTAGTAATAAGAAACTTTGCCTTCTGTAATAAAGAAGAATGTTACAATGCTTTCTCAGGCTATGATGAAAGTACAAGCTACATGTAAAACCTGAACCCAAATGATAATGCAAAGTTGTAACTACACATCTTGGCTAAATTCAAGGTTATGATATGTATAATGTAGGCAGCTGTTGTTATGTAAGGTACAATTAACACATGAATTTCCATCCTTCATCAAAACTTATCATTCAGGCACACATCTCTTGAGTGATCCCCACCTGTTCATTGGCATGACTCCATCACTGTTTAAAGTGCTCAAAAAGAGCAAAATTCTGTCCTTTTCTCCCTAAGTATTTAAAGTGTCCAATGAAGTTCACAGAATAAGTTTTTCACCTTTACCTCCGGTGTCATTACTATTTCTGTCCTCCAGGAGACAGATATTGTGGATTGTTGTATTTTGCTGTTGATTGGCACATCTGCTTTATAAATTTTGATATGGTCACATTTTGTCACTACTTTCTTTGAAAAACTTGTCCACATTTCCACTGAGGATCTATGACAGAAAAAGTCCCTAAACTGTGGGCATTAAACTGATCATTGTAGATTATACATATACAGCATGCATTGAGGAACATTCAAATGGCATTTGGAAAAAAAAATACAAACTGCAATAATGAATTTATCTGAACTGGTGAAATGACTACTGAGTCTCGCAAGACACCACTACAGAAAACATGCCATGCAAATTGTCTGATAAGCTGCATTTCAAACTTAAACTGCAATTTTCATTACCTGGTACTTCTATGTTCTATTTTTCAACTTCACTCAATGGTCTGTCTAGTACAGAATGTTTCATCACAACTGGACGTAAACGAGGCAAGCTATGTCCTTTTACCACAATAGATATCTTGTCTATAAACAAATATATACTAGCTGAGGTGTTGATGTGAACTCACAACTGCCCAAGTTGTATTAAAAAAAAAAATGGTAATCATGGTTATGGTTGGCAATTTACATGTAATAGCAAGCTCTACAACCTTTCAACATTTTAAATCGTTCTCACAGTTGCACACACACACACACACAAAAAAAAATGATACACATACTCAGGGTGGTCCATAAGGGGTTTTAGCTTGTCGCTGCGACATGCTAAAATTCTTGTGCAACATCCTCAAAATACACCAGTAACATGATATGCAACATCCTAAAGCTCAAAATAAAATGTATTCAAACATCTGAAAAACATGTGCAAAACATCAAACTACCTGGTACATGTACTAAGATATTTGTGGGCAAAACATGAGAGAGAACATTGAATGAAAGCAGCACAAAGAGAGATACGCTGAAAATATTGTATACTATATGTGCTCGCGATGTGCGCTCCGCTTTGCAATATTCTCTGATTCTGAGCTTGCAACATGCTCAAATTTCAAGTTGTGGACCACCCTGCATACTGTGATAATTTCTTCTCTTACATTTTCATGTCACAAAAGGAAATTTATGGGTAAATCGTGTGTAAAGGAACTTTTCAGGTGAGAAAATCAATAATCATCACCTCATATACTGTATACACCATATATTTAGTGAGTCCAATTTTTTTTTTTTTTTTTGTTGTTGCAAATGTGGACTTACTGACATTATAGTGAGGCATTAAATTCGTACAACAATGGATGAAGAAAGGTATGCATGCATGTTGCATTCATGTTGGGATTAGTTTATGTTTTTTTGTTTTATTGATATCAAACTCATGAGTAGTACCCGACTCACGAAATTCTCAAAAATAAAAACCCAGTGAAATATATAGCGAATACAGTACTTATGAATGCACTTTGTCAGATACATGCTTGCTACTAATATCATAATTTCATGAAGACAGGTGTTCTCCAAAATTCCATTACTTTTTTATACCAAGTCTTATTTTGGCAATGCAATCTCTGCCATTCTATCATACATGTATTTGTGAGAGTTTCCTCCTTTTATTCAGAATCCAACTTTGGAACATGGTAAATTGATAAGATTTTAAAAATGCAATGTCCATTGATTTGCCAAACTTGGAAACTCTCACAAAGCAGGCCTACAAATATCATAGTGTCATTTTTTTCTACTGTACTACATGTAGCTTATCATTGGTCCAACAACCACAGAAAGGAATCTGAAATTCAATAGATATTTTCAAACCCTTCCTTCCCATCTCTTGCCTATAATGGAATTTTCAGTGGGAAACTAACTTACTTGTAATACCTGAATGGAATTTATAGGGTGTAGTTTGTACATGTGTATGGCCCCATTGCTGTTTTACTTGGAGATAATTTACAAATCGCATTATATGAAATACATGCTTCCAATATTCAGAAGAACTGGCTTGCATAAATTAGCTATTGATTCAAGTGTGAAAAAAACAGAAATATCATTCACATTTTTCAATTATGAGGATATTCCAACATGTTCAGTCTTCAGCAAATTATCATAGTTTTCCATTCATCTTTTATTCTACATATTAAACATATGAATATGCATAATTTTCCTTCAAGACAAAGAGAGCTCTAACTTTTAATTTCAAATTTACTAAAATTCAGATCGGGCTTATAGACAGCACCTTTCAAAAGAAAATTAAATTCAGTGTCTGTCCCCTGGAATGTCCATGATTTAGAGGAATTTGATAGCAGATTCTGTCGGCCTATACTATATCTTCGGGTGATTAATTTTTCACAATGAGTGCCTCAAAAACATTTGTGAGTTCTTTAATTCATGCTGTATATGCAATTGTGAAACCCGTCCACAGTGTGCAGAGAAAATCATGAAGATATTTTTGAGGGCTTTAAAATTCGCTCTAGCCAAAAGTATCATGAAATGAGTGTAAACCTATCTACTGCCAAAATGTCCAACTTTACAGTTTGTTAGCAGGAATATTCTCTGCCAAACAAAATTCACAAAATTCTTAGACAGAGGAACCTGAGTAAAACAGTGACCAGGCCACAAAACCCCTTTCAACCTCCTTGAGTGAACCATATATGACAGGATGGCGGCAACCTCATATGAAATGACTGTGCATCTTATTTGGACAAAAGCGTTCCATTGTCCATTTGGTAGCAGTGTGTCACATTATTGTCACAAAAAGTAATTGCTCCTCTATTGTTCCTATTAACAAAATAAAAGAAACGTGAAAGGTGATATCCCTCATACACATTCTATATAATTATGACAATCAACATAACATTCACAATGAAAACTCTGAGATCATTTCATTTCAAATACCATCTTATTGCAAGTGCAGTGCACTTACTATTTATGTGGATCATTCCCACGTTTAAGCATACAAACTTCATGGTTACCATTCTGTCTGCATTCAACTGACATGAAGGTTGTGTGATTACTTTTTTGATCAAAAGCAGATACCTGCTTGATTCATGATAATTTGGTGGTGCCAACCCAAATTATTTTCTAAAACTATGATAGATCAGTTTCAGTTGTTGTTTGTGAGAAGGGGAGATTTAGAGAGGAGAGATAACATCAGAGTGAAAGAGGAATCAGAATATGAGGGAAACCTTAAAGGGATGGTATATAGTATTGGTTCAGCGGGAATTTAGCTTTTAACTTTTTGCGAGATACTTGGAAACCACTCCTTGAAATGTTGAAAAGCATGCAATTGTAAAAGGAATTCAAAGTTTAATTGATGAAAATCCATTCTGAATTGGCTGAGATATCCAAAAACAAAGTAACACAAAGCGATCCTAATAAAGAGTGGGTCCCACCTTTTATTGGAATTGCTTTGTTTTGCATGTCTCAGCCATTTCAAACAATTTTTATGAAATAAACTTTAAATTCCTCTTAGAATATTACATCTTCTTTCATATTTCATTAATCATAAATCATCATAAAAAATGTTGGAAACCGCAAGCCCCATCTCAACCGAAACTGTGCCGTCCCTTTAAAATGCACACATCAATTTCAAAATGTTACTGCTTTCCATCTTATATTGACTAGCAACACATACATGTACATGTGATGAAAGCATTCTAATAATCAGTTTAGTCTCAAGTAACAGTAACAGCCTTCTTTATGAATCACATTCTCTTTTATCTGTATAGTGACAAAAACTGCAATATTTTAGCACAAAGTGTATAAAATTCAGATTTACAGGCAAGTGAAACTCACACCCTGTGGCTTAAGAAGTTAAGTATAAATTATAACTCTGTTTGTCAAAATTGTCTGCCAACATCAAACCAAGTCATAGGTACTGACAAAAGCTTGGTCATAGCATCTCGTTTTTTACTTCATGTTTCAAGATGAAATTAAAAAAAATACCACAAGTAGCCTTTTCACCTTAACCTGCCACATAGCCTCGGGCCTCTTTACAAGAATTTTTCGTCCACGTATTTGGCATTCCTGGTCCAAAACCTGAGATTTTTATTGTTCCTGAACAAAATTTGCATTCAAGCACAGTGGCACCTCTGTGGGTCTTTCAGAAAACATGCTGCTATTGAAAGGCGAGCAAATATTGCAGTGTGTACAGTCTCTGAGCTTCAGAAGGCTCTTTGCTGGATTGTAACAAGGGAATCAGCGAGGTTCCGTCAAGCCTACCCCCCCCCCCCCATATCTTCTCTTCTCTATTTTCCCCCTGTCACTTGAAAAGCCCTAATACTCACAGACTTGAGCTACACAAAAAGTGAGATACATGAAAGGTACTATAGTAGAGGGTGCAGATGGCTGCATCGGTAGTAGCATAGTGTGTCAAGAGAGCGAAGCAAGCAATCCATCAGTGGTACTAGCTGGTCATAGGATAGGAATGCTGAATCTGAACAGCCATTTTTCTGTGAGGACATTAGACTCTTCTTGTGGTTTGAACCAGGTCGAATAAGGCCTGCACCAAACACTAAAGCCCTCTGACCTTTAATAGTTATCAATTGACTTGCCCCTTTCACATAGTTCACCCTCTTGAGACCTATGTGGATTTCATTTTAATGTTTCTATGGATTTGTCATTAGAACTTCATCTAAATAAAGAAGTACATGTACAGAGGACCACAAGTGGACTTGACCACAAGCTATGCTTCCTCAGAATTGAACTCCACACTTCTCTCAGTTTATGTCCCACTCTAATCACACCTTTTGTTATATTGTGATATCATATGCACCACAGATAACTCAGATGAGTATTTTATCTTTCAGAATGCACCAAGATGCATAAAGTCTCAAATTTCAAGAATAAATGTGTTGGCATCCTTGAAATAAAGAATAATAATAAATAAATACAAAACTAAACAGCTTTCACTATTCAGGTTTTCTCAATATATATATTATATCTCACAGAGTGCCTTTCATATTAAGAATCTATGACTTCCTTACAAAAATCCCTTCCAAGACTTTAGATCTACAGCTGTACTGGCTGTACCTCTTGGCAGTTTTTCTTACATGAGTGCATGCTGTATGAATTTATCATTGGTGCCAAGTAAAATTACTCACTTTTAATCATCTTGATGGCTTGCTACAGATACAAAATAATACACCATATTCTTTAACTTATTGTAACCTGTTGTAAAATACAGAACTATAGCAGCTTTGCTTATCCAATAAATTTGTACCATTGTGTGAATAATTTGAAAACAAAAGACAAAATAACAATGTAATCGATAAACTCATCTGAAAAGGGTGTTGTCAAGTACTGATTCTTTGGCATAGTTTTCTCAACTTTAACAATGGTGAAGTTCTTGTATGACAACAACAAAGTTCCAAATAGTAATCATATGCCACACATATGGCACAAACCAACAACATTTGCAAGAAAAAGTCATGTGATACTGAATCAACAATGAATATGACATTTAAATTCAAAAAAGCAATGCAACTGGACATGAAATGTGTATGATGAACAAGTCTGTCAAACGAATGCATAAACTGTAAAACATGGTCAAGCATGAATGTAAATCCATAAATAGCACTTTTGAAGGTGCATGCAACACAACAAAGCAATTTAACACGGGTCAGCCATCTCCACATTGGGTGTAGAAGTTCAATGGAATGTTAGTGAATAGAAGCAGGAACACGGGCTCAGCGGAGCAACTATGACTGCATAGCCAAAAGCAAAGGTTTGGAGGAAGTGTTTGTCTGACCTTTCTGGCAAAGATCGTCCCACAATCCTCCACCTTCTCCAACATCTTTCGGCTGGTCCTCGGGAAGGTACCAGGTTTCCTCACTTGTTAGTAAATCCATATCCAAATCACTAGGAAGAGGTGGTTCTGATTTACTCTCATGATTTTCCACTCTCATATTATTTGTGGTAGTCGAGTCCTTTTTGGAGGGATTTGTCTCTCCAAGATTGAATTGTTTTCGCTGTATCTTTATTTGCTCCTGTAGAATCTCCAAAGGGTGCGCTTCCTCGGCATCTTTGGGTTTCCCACAACCGTTACCGGAGTGCGTAGATGTAGAAATATAGGTGGAAGCTGCTTCGCCAGTAGATGACACAGTATTGTTAGACTGCGGTAAGAACATGTTTCTCTTTTGGCTGGTACTTATGGGATGGTTGTTGTTAAGATTCGGGGGTCTGAGCGGTGATCGACTGTGAATCACTGGAGGGGAGCCTTGCATGACACAACTCCCCGACTCCGGCAGATCTGGATTGGTGGTGCTGGACATTGTGGTGTCTGGAGAAAACACACTGTCTAATAAATCTTGAGATACATGCTCCATTTGATTTCCATCTGCAATGGACATGGCGATGCTAATGGAATCTGAACACGACATCTTTGCGTCCATACCCCATGAATTGTGTACGGAGTTTGGGGTTTGCGTCGCTGAGCGGTATCCCATGTCATCCGCTTGATGAGAACTGCTCTCACTCAAAGGTGTAAATGCAACATTATCAACAGACAGAGGACCTTCCATTGATTCAACACTAGGAGGATTCTGGGCTGAGCGCTTGCGATATTTTCGCTTGGGCTTCGTTTGCGGTATGCTACCAGAAATAAGATGATCCGTTGAAAATTCTTCTGATTTCCTTCTCCTGCGACCTTTCCTTGGTTTTTCATCCATCCTCCTTCCACCCATTTGCATAGGCACATTCTGCTCTAAAAAATCATGATATTTCCCTTGAAAATCTGGCATTGGCATTGGAGCAACTCCATTGTTATAAGTCGAGGAGAACGTATTGTAAGAATCCATTGGCACATTGCAGTTGGGAACAGATGTCATACTGCAGCTACTGGGCACCACAAACTGGTCAGCCATGGTAGTCACTGTCGGCATACCACCACCAAACCCTGTGAGAGCATCCGATTTTACTCCATAGCTTGACGCATTCTCAAAACTGTGCTTCTTGGCACTAAGAGGGCTGTGAACTTTTTGGGGACCATTCTGCTTAGGCATGGAACTATCCATATCTGCTATGATATTCCGACACGCAGCTGACAGTGCTGCAATACAGTTCTGAGATCCATACCCATCGCTGGAAGAATGGCTCAAATATTCAGCATGTTGAGAGCTTGCAACTTTCATCAAGTCCTCTTGCTTGCTTGTGTCTTTGATAGACTGAGTCATTTTCTGGAGTTGCTGGACAGAGTTCTGGTTTTCACCGCCATCCCCTGACTTATCCTGTCTCTGGTTGCCATCTGCACTGGTGTCATTTTTGCTGGTGGAAGGCATGGTATTAGCTGGGGCTTTACTAACAAGACTTACACTGGCACCAACAGTACTGTTTGGTGTTTGAGGTGCTGAAGAAGAAGATGCCTGCTCCTGCTGGCTGCCTGAACAGTTGGTTTGATATGACCCAGACACAGAAACATTTGGTGATTTTTGAGAAGAGGTGCTTAACGTACTTGGGTCAGATAGTTTGACAGGGTTTGATGAAGAATCGGAGTTCACTGATGGAATGCAGCCTGGACCATCCAATAATTCATCAACGGTTGTTTGAGATTGAAATGTACTTGAACCAGCACAAGCTGTATTAACATCATCTCTTACTGTTGGAGGCGCTGTGTCGGATGAGCCAGTAGGAACAAAATCATCTGACATTGGATTACGTGATAGTCTGGCAAGTTTCTCTAATTCAGCACTGAAAATGCGATCCTGGTTCAACTGCTGTATAACAGTATCAGTATCTGAATTCAGGACACTGTTTGGGAACTGTGTTGAAGACAGAGAGTCAAATTTTTCCTGACTATGACTCCCAGTCGATAGGAAATGTCCAGGGTTGGCAGCACCACTGCACTGTGCATTTTGTGGATACATCCCAGCTGGAGTGGCTACATTCTCCATCATGGTATTTGAGTGCATAGTTCCTGAATAATTCCGAGGTTGTTGTTGTTGTTGCTGTGGCTGCTGTTGCATTGACATTCCTCCAATGTTACCGCTGTAGTTCATTTGTTGAGGTGGCATATTGCTCGGAGGCGGAAGTCCACTGTAAGGCACATTATTCATTTGGGATGTTTGTGAATTTGGGTTGTTATAGCCTCCATGAGAAGCACTGCTTGTTTGCCAACCACTATGCTGGGTGTTCATACCAGTCGACACAGCACCCATGTTGCGCGTGTTGCTACCATGTCCATGAGTTGGCACCACAGGCTGCCTCACAGGGTTAGTCCTAGAGAAACTGGGGCTGGAGTTGGGCATAGGACCAAAGTGTCTCAGCTTCTGCACAGAGCCCAGAGTCTGGTTGCCGCACATTGTCGAGTTGAAAGATGGTGATGGATAATGCCGTTGATGAGGCATCCTCATTCTTGGACCTGCATGAGCCATCCCTGGGGTAGAACCATACATAGCTTGGTTATTCCCATAGGACTGACCCATCATGGTGGTAGAGTTCACACACTGATTGCTCCGCATTACAAATTCTGGTGATGGCGATTCACCACCTATTGTCATGCTCATGTCTGTTGCAGCTGATTGCATCCCACCGGCAACGTGATGGCCAGCAGCTGGATACATTCGAGAAGTGGTTTGACTCTGAGTAGCGTATGGCACTCCTGACTGGAGATGGTGCTGATTTGCAGTTCTACTTGAATAGTGAGGAGTCACTGCATGACTGCTGGAGTAAGAATTTGGTCCCATTTGAGATGCATTAGTTCTGTCCCACATCTCATTCGATTTCATCATAGCAGCTGGTCTCTGGTAAGACATTGATGACTGTGTTTGATTTTGCGAGCTGTAACCAGGGTAACCGTCTCCAAAATTCTGCGTTTGATTGGAAAGATTTGTCTGATAAGATGACTGACCGTGAATTCCCCTGTTGTTGCATCCATCAGCGGGAGGTGGAAATGACTGCGAACGTTGAATGGAAGAAGGGTAAGAGTTGGTCGCGGCGTTCGGGGGCACCGACGCCCGTCGTCCTGCCATGCCCGGATATCCCGACGGCATACCGGCGATCGACTGCCGATGATACGCAGTTGCATCCATATTTGTTGAAGAAATCATGCGATTTTCCACATGATCACCCGAGTTCATGCGATGATTATGGCTCTGATTCTGCCTGTGGTAGAAATTCAACTGCTCTGCACCACAACTGCCCGAAAACTCGGCAGACTCGTTGATCGACGGTATGTGTGGGTAGGCCATCGCACCGTAACTGTTCTGCCCGTTCGACGGGCGGGCGGATGAGTTAGCGTTCGTATGATACGAAGACTCGTTCCCTCCTCCTCCCCCACCGTACTGCGTCGCAAACCCGCTTCTGTGACCATACGAGTAGCCTGACATCGCGGCCGGAGAAGGCGGGGCTCGCGAAGGACAGGAACTCGCTGCTCGCTGATGAAGACTCGAAATTCCGGTGCGGCCAAACCGCTGGTCAGGTGCGAAAATCTATCATTTAATACATAACGTCGCAAGTTCTATGTAAGACCATGTTCGTTTCTCCTCGATGAGCACAAAATCTGCCTATGTTAGTCAAGCAGTATTTCAGGCGACGCCACTCAAGCAGCATTGTATAGACAGGGCATTATCTCTATCTCAATGCAATCAAAGTGCTATTAGTGGGGCTAAATCGCGATACACGGCAAATCATTATCGGCTTGCCCGCCCGTGACAACTGCCTTTTGTGTACGCTACGGCGAGATATCAACCTCTGAATGCACGAGTCAACAACGGACTCCATTCTCCGAGAAAGATTGGCAGCTAGGCGTAGTGTAGCGGAACGCGAGCGAGCTTAGCGAAAAACCTTGAACTTTTCGGTGTGTAGAGTCAGGCACCAAAACTGCGTCAGTACACCACCAACACGCACACATTAGGGAGAAAAAAAGACCCCCCCCCTCCTTTTTTTTTTTTCTTCCTTTTTGATGTTTTTTCCCCCTCTGGAACCATCCAAGGCAGACTTTTTGTTCGTGATATATCAGTGGGTACCAGTGGGTATACAAAGTGGATAGAGCTAAACGTGTAACGGGGGTTTTCCTTTCCTGGCATTACCCTTGCCGTATTTTTGTTGTGTTTTGCTCTGAGAAGTTTAGGTGGCATAGTTTGGCTGATGAATTCTAAGTATCAGACACATTTGATTAATTTAGCTATTTAAAGTACACCACACGCCCTCTTGTTTGGTTGTATTTTTTTTTCATAATGTTGTTATTATAAGCATGCAGTCACTGATGTCTTTATGACATCAATGAAGACTTATTTATTTTGATGTCCCTGTATGTGCACTGGACTTATACTGTCACTGCCTGCATGGTATTTTGTATATATTTGATCTCCTATGGCGACCAGGGATGACATGTCATAGCGCTTTGCATCCAGTGGAAAAGGCGCTCTATAAATGTCTACTATTTAGGTAATAGGGTCTACTGTAGTAATTGCAAACTTGCAAATCCTGAAAAATATGCAGGCTTATTACGATTTTTTATTTGACTGCTATAATACTTCCTCTCCTAATGCGGGAGAACCGTGACTGATTGAATTCGCAAGAATTGAATATTTGAGGAAAAATTAAATCGCCTAGCATACAAAATAATTTCCGCCCACTCACGGCGCGTATAGGCATACGTGATTAAAAATTGGAATGCACTATATCTATGTTGATGCAGATGCAGTGGCAGTAGAGATAAATGCTGTTTGGAAGGTAAATCTAAATATGGAATATACTGCGAGCCCTTTATAAGACAGAGTGAAAGTGATATGTGATCTTGCTCCGTATTGCCTAGCGCATGCCGCACTTCGATAAATTTTGCAATTCCAATGAAAAACGTACTACCTATAATGTCGCAATGTGATGGACGTGATTTGTGTGGGGGTACTGTTGTCAGTGTTGGGGATTGAATTCGGGAGCACGATAAACCTATGGTACTTAAGTTTAAAATAAAAAAACACTAAGAAAAAGAAGAAAAAAAAAAGGGAGAAAGGAATATTTTCAAACTATTTTCAGGGAAGTATATTTGCTACTTTTTGACTTCCCGTATAACTTCGTGCTATCATTTCTCACTTGATTATGCCATTCTCTGTTCTGTGTGATACTGTCAAGAATCCGCCATTTTATGCAGTATTATTTTACAGTCCTAACTGAAATTTCAAAGTTGTTTCTTTTCTGTCCGTCACACTGATCAAACGGATATGATTCCTATGTCAGCGTGTTATCTGTACAGCTTGTCTGTAAGTATAGAGACATGCAGTCCGTGAGTCGTCCAGGAACTACAGTTCAGTGAATACTACGATAACGTCGATCTCACATGTTCTCTGCTACTTTCTTGGCTCATCCTAACTTACTGAGAAGCCTACATCTCCACCTTTCGTTGACCCCGATTATGACCCAACGTAGAAAACAGTGTGAAACCCGACACCGTTTTCCGAAGCGTTCATTTCTCGAATGATGGCCCTGGCTTGTCAAGTCATGTACAGTGAACATATCGTAACGAGAGGAAAACTTTGGTACTCAACTGCGTTCAATGTAAAGGTCACTATGAAGGACCAATCATAATGTAGGGTGCGATTGGTTCGATTTGTTTGACTTACGGAAAAATTGGCGCGCATTCAACTTTGTTAAATCTGTTATAGCGTCGTAGATGCGCTTCTAAAATTAATACATTGATGATCAAAAACACCTATGATTTCAAAATACATCGGTGAGTGGTTGTATGTTTTAAGTTCTAGAAGTTTCTTGTGGAAATCAATGCACTGTGAAACTCACAAGCATGCAAATTGTCAAATGCTCGTTGTATACGAGCTTTCCGTAGTTATTAACTTATTTTCCTTTTTTTTAACACAAGCGGCTATGCATATATATATATATATATATATATATATATATATATATATATATATATAATTCATTTATATGTTTGATCGTTTGTTTGTTTGTTTGTCTGTTTGTTTTTTGGCGTGTGCGTATGCTCTACCCGCTTTGATATACGAACTCTTCGGCTGTAAAGCGCTACATGTAGAGGAGAGAGCTGGGTGACCGGATTTTCAATGTGCTGTTCCGTTCCCCTCTTTCCCCTGTTACACCTGCCTGCAATCCCAACGTTAGTGTCCATCATTACGTCTGATATTAATATGCAACGTTTCTGGTAATTTGCAGTGGCAGTGATACAATAAATCATGTACTTGCACTTGCAAAATCATGAGTTCTTTGAGAAAGCGATAATTGACGTTTGTTAATCTGTCTGGCCCGCTGGTCATCACGGGAAAGGTGCCGCGTCGTTGTCAGCAACCTTCAGCGCTGGCTGCAACGCTGCCACACACTCACACACACACTAGCAGTGTGAAAGATAAGATAGACAGTTCCTGAAGGGGGCGCTCTTCAGCTCGACATTTAGGGCGGATCAACACAAGTTGAATGGTTGCTCACTCTGGCTCGGTGACGCACGGTAAAGAATATCAGCAGGGTATGTTTTTTTCGTAGCTCTCATCTTGAAAACAAAAACAAAAAATAAACAAACAAAAAATAAATATATGCATCAGTGGTTTCTTCTACGTACAACGAATACTGTACCGAATGAACTGAAAAACTGCAATTCATTGCAGCAGTTCAGAAACAACTTTAGATGCACTTCATGTATATTCTGCCAGTACTTACTCTTTTCCTTCTTCAGCCCGTTTTGATTGTATACCATTTGTGTTCTTAATATTTTGTTCCCGTGTTTTAAGTTGTGAAAGTCTTGTATTTACTTTGGGGCCTTTTCCCATCAAGCCTGAAAGACTTTAATTGGTCCTCCATAATGAATATGTTTAGGCCTATACTATGACTTGGAAATGTATAATTGAAGAGTTTGTTCGCAAAAACCAAAAGTCCATATTTGCCAAATGGAGATATTTGCGATTAAAGGTCAAGAAAAGTAAAGAGAATAATAAGAAAATTTTTGTTTCTTTTGACCATAACTGCAAAAATGTACCTTTATATTATGTAGTGACCAATATATCATTTAAAAGTCATTATTTTGTACTTTATGACAGAGACCGTACTTCAAAATCATCAAAAATGGACTTATCGGTTTTTGCGAACAAACTCTTCAATTGTTGTTTTTTAATGTGGAAATAAAATGAAATGAAAACTTACTATCATCTGACACATCTCTTTAAGCAACAGAACGTGGACTTTGAGAGCATGGATATACTTTTCCATGAAAATTTCTGGCTAAAACTATGGGCAGAGGTGACCCCAAACTAGCAATACACGTATTAATCTCTGGGCGCAGCCTCTCCTTGCAAAGTGAAGAGTACTTTTGGAGGCACCGATCCCCATGATTTTAACCAGAAACTCGAATTTAGGCAGAGTATACGTTTCATATTTGGGATTTTAAAAAAAAGAAAAAAAAAAAAAGAGAGAGGGAAAATGTGAGGCGAGAACTCGTGTGGTGGATGCAATGTTGTGGAGGGATCCTATCTACAGTGCATAATAGTAGCAGTACGAAGCGATGTCGCAGTTGTTATCTACTATCTTTGGTTTTCATACGTAGTGCGTGCTCTAGTTTCTGGCAAAGGTGGTTTCTGGTCCAGGGCGAGGCGCGCCGCGCAGCTGGCATTGATGACGTAACAAAAGGTTTCTATATTACTGGGAAATTGGGCGATTTTCAGCATGTATGGGTAGAAATCATTGATCTCTACGGAAAAACAAGATCAGTGGTGGAGTGCTTCTCTAGTTTACAGAGTGACCGTATGAAGCAGCCGCGCGATGTGAGAATTGTTATGTGATGTCACAATTGCTTTGTTAGAAAATGTTACATTGTTCACAGAATGACCGCACGAAACAGACGTGCGATGTCAGAATTGTTTTGCGATGTCACAATAAGACCTGAATATAAAAATGACCAAAGTCCAATTTTTTGGCAAGACCGAGTTAGACATGGGAAACATAATTGGCCCATCTTGTATATAAATCATAAATATTTTCCCCCGGAAGTGCCTAAAATGAACGAGTGATATCTTGTATGAACGTAAAAATGGTCCAAGTCCAGGACTTGGGCCATTTCAAGGAGATTTTTCTACCACTCATAAGGACTTTATTTAAGTGTCTCTCTATTATTATGATTATTTATTATAAGCTCTAGATCTCTGGCTCATTCTACATACAGAGCCGTAAACGGCTCTGCTTGCATTCATAATATTACAGCGCCCTCTCTCATCACTCCTTGTCAAAGCTCACTCACAAAATTCACCAAATGTCAGGCATACTCGTACACAATGAATATAACTAGTTGGACAGTGACGGGGAGCTGCTAGTACATGGGGAAAACGTAAAATTTAGAAAGAAAGCAAAACAAGAGAAGAAAGCTTTAGAGCAGAGGGGAAAGGAACCAAGTTCCTGCCATTGCTGCAGCCGTTAATTTCTACGCCCGTTTGTCCAACAGCAAAAATTTGTTGTGTTTTTTTTATCTCTCTCCTTCATTTGTTTTAGAACCAGACTACACTATTAATACATCCACTGCTTTAATGCCAGTATAATCATTAATGTCCGTATATTTCAATGCTTATATCCATATGTATTTGCCCGCCAAATCTAATGAAATATATCAGGGTATTGCTTCCATCACTTCCTTTCCTACATTTACATTTAGGTATATTTAGAACCAGGCATTTTCACACATGCGATGAAGCCTCACTATAATGATATTCACTACATAGAGACACGTTAACAATATTATTGTTAACGTGTCTCTATGTAGTGAATCATTACTGAAGAGTCGCAGGACATCTTTCTGTCACTATCACGTTGACTCCTCCTGTGTTACTGTATAATTCCATGTAAGTATATTGTTTATGTGTGTATATATGTTTTCTCTCCCCCCCCCCACTTTCTCCATTTTCTCTGTTTTCTTTTGTGCGCTTGTCCTCTCACATCTCTTTTCTTTGCAGGGTCTGCACCTTCTCAGTAGTTGTGTAAGAAGTGTCCATTCCTCGGACCATTCTTTTTTTATGAGTATGTTTAGTTTATATACATAATGGCTAAATAAATAGATTTTCCATTTACTCAATGAACTAATGATGTCCTTTATATTACGAGACACGGTGCCTTTTTCAAAGAATCAGAAAATGATATCAATTTGTTTATAGATTTTACGATAAATGAATATAACCGATCATCTACTCAACTATAAATTATGACAACTTTGATTTTATTGATCCGGTGCAAAGTTCCACTTGCAATTACAAAACAATAAATCATTTTAAGTATTGTTTAACAGCTATTGGAGAAAATATTGTTTTTTCATATGTAGGTCTATATGAATATTATAGAATTATAAATAAACTAGAAATGTTGCTATGGCGACTGGTATGCCTCCGCCATAATGCATGATTTTTCTAATAGGTCTATAGTACATGACGTGGACAATGTGTGATTGCATTTGCACAAAATTGACAAAGTAATATTGAAATGACATGTTTGTCACAAATGTGTTGAATGTTCACCTTTCTTGATCTATGTTTAATTGGATGAATAGGAGAGCATGTATGTATTTGGGGATTTAAGAACTTTAACTTGACTTTGACCCTTTCATAAGTTTATGCATTGAGTAATTTTCAAGGTATGGAGAAAAAGTGCAATTTCTGTATTAAACAGTAAATTGTTATCATTTTCATCTGGCCTTTGACCCTAAGATTTATAAGAGAATCACTGTCAGGCAGAACATACATAAATATGTACTAAGTTTCAAGATAACTTGAGCCACTTCCGAGATATGGAGAAAGAAGTAAGTTCAGCACTTTCACCTGATCTTTGACCTTTTGACCTTTGACCTTCTTGGCAAAAAAAAAAAAAAAATCCCAGAGAATCTCTATTGGGTTATACATGCATACACCAAGTTTTGAAATAATGATCCTGCTGGCATTGCATACATAAGGGAAATAGTAACATTTTGAAGTATTGCCCTTGACCTTTGACCCCTGACCTTGGACCCCATGAACCCCAAATTCCCTAGATAACCACTGCCCGTCAGTACATGCTTATATGCTATGTTCCATGAAGATACCTTGAACAATTTCCAAGATACAGAGCAAAAAAGTGAAATTTCAACATTTTTACTTGACCTTTTGACCTCTAACCTTTGACCTCGTGACCCAAACTTTCACCAGAGAATCTTAATTGGGTAATACATGTATACATTAAGTTTAAAGAAAATATCTTCAGGCATTGCATAGATATGGGGGAAAAGGTGAAATTTTAAGCATTTGAACTTGACCTTTTGACCTTTGACCTTAAGCATATGCACCCAAAAGTTGATAGGCACAACTTCACCCCCTAATACACATACATGCCAAGTTTCATTAGGATACCTCAAAAGGTTTTTTTAGTTACGCTGTCCACAAAATTCATTACGGACGGACGGACGGAAGGACGGACGGACGGACAACCCGAAAACATAATGCCTCCGGCGGAGGCATAAAAATGATAATATGCAAACATTTGGAGAATGCATTTTTAAGGTAAAGATATCAATTTTCATTTGTACCCTGTATGGTAGCCCTACTACATATCGACCACCCTTATTGAAACCGACCGCGTATAATTCGCGCACTGAACACTTAATACGCACTTCTCTGCGCGCAAAGCACATAAAAATGGATTGGCTTTGAATGTAGATTAGGATGGTGTGGGAAAACGCGATAATTCACTCTTCATTAATGGTTTTAATCAAGGACAAAATTTCGAATGAATATTTTCACCGAATCGTAATGACAGCACAATGTAATGTCTATGGAAGTTTCTAAAAGGCTTCTAAAAAGCTTCGTACAACACGGTGTTCAATACAACTCGGTTTACGTGCATTGTCAATGCAAAATCAGCGGTCGATCCTAAAAACGCGATTTACCGCGGGGAGCTGAAACGAGGCCACGCAAGTTCGTCGGCGATATTTTTGCACTGAAACTTCGAATCGAAAAGGGAACAACGGCATTTGATAGAGCTGGATTTTCTCAATCACGTAGGTCAAATTTTTTACGTGAATTTCAGTGTTAAATATTCTTATCAAGCAAATAAACATTAGGCGGTCGATTAGTAGTAGGTCCAACCCTACAAGAAGATCCAACAAATTTCATTTACCTTTACTCCGCACCATCCTTGCCTAGAATACTTTTGTTTAATACAGGACCAAACGTTTGGAAGCGATTACAGCCCAAACAAAGTTCTGGTACGACTGCAAAAGTTGTCAAATTTCGCTCCCAAAATAATGTGAACGTATGCTTAGGAAATGTGCAGGATAACGATGTTATAACAAGATATTCGATGGGTAACGACGAAAATGCGAAATATTAACCAAAAAGGTTCAGTCAACCCTACTTACCCGAACGGGGTCAGGCTAAACTCGGACTCGGGGATAACTCGGCTTCGCTTTGATGACGGCGGGATGAGTTGTAATGGTTGTCCCTCTGTGTACAGTGTTGTCCTATGGGAGCGGCCTGTATAAACTGTACTGGCGCTTCGTGTTCTGGCTATTCGCAGTAATGGTCCGAGTTGTTACAACGCGCGCATCAAAAACCTCTTTTGCGCGCATGCAAAATTAGTGTGCGCCTATTAAGCACCTCTAAAACAATCAAAGGCGCTTGATAAACAACAACAAAAACTCCAAAGACCGCGCGTCTCAGCAACTGAGGACCGCGCGCTGTCATTTTTGTTTTGTTTTGTACAGGATTTACGTAATACGTTAGCAAGCGCTTTCCTGTCCATTCGGTTAGGCCTCATTTGGTATTATGCAGTCCAGTGTGGCCAGTACAGGCGCGATGGAGCACCCCAATTATCTCGCAGAAATCCATCGGCAGCCGAGCCTCATTTGCATAAAATAAACAACATGTACTCGCGTAGTTGAGAAAAAGTAAACAACTTTTCAAGCTAATAACAATTTAAGGAAACCTATTTTCGGATTAAAATTGAGTTAGTTTGAATTTGAAAACATGTCCGAATATGCACATATAACATATTAAAGGATTTGACAATGATAAAATGTGAAATTTTAGCGAAAACCTGGCGAGCAAAATTACCAAAAATATGCCTCGAAAATCATCCTAAAATTCACGAAGTGTGATTGCGGAACCAAAGCGCCATTCGAACAAAGTACACCGAAATTTATTTATCTGCTTGCATTTTAAATGTCATACCGTAATATTCCCGGCCATAGTTGTGTCGGAAAAAAACAGAAGGTGATGTCAAAAAATGACACGAACGCAAAGCGTACAGGTCGGTCCCATGTATATATAATCGCGTGACTGTATGAATAGCGTTGCATGTCACAGCACACACAACGCTTTGCTGCATGCAGCGTGCGCGGCAGCAGCTCAGCAGTCACCGCCGTGCGACACTCAGCAAAATTGACTGCGTCACATGCAAACCAACAATGAGCACAAAATCCTGAATCTCACGTACCACGCATGCCCAATATTACGGGAAAAGAAATGACGTCATTTTCAATTGTTTCGCTTACTACAATTTTCTATTCCAAACCCTGTAGAAACATGTTGATTTCTCAAAAAGTACAGGTGGAACCAAGCGAAAACTTTCACCATATATGGATTGAGACCTGATAAACTTATGTTGCCAATTTCGGACACATTGGAGCCCGGCCATAGTCCAGTCGGAAAAAAACAGAGAGCATGTTTGGCGAGAGGTGATTTTCAAAACGCTTTAATATCTCAAGTTCTAGTGCAGCAAATTTCATAATTTTTTCATCAAAAGGAAGGTTTTTAAAAACTTAGATAGTGTGGGAAGTTTGAGTTTACTAGCGGCACGCATAGCGGCACAAGGAGAAGGTAAAGATTTGACTTTTTCATGCATGCAGTTTCGGGCAGCCGTGGATGCCCGTTGGAAATTCAAATAGAACGGGGCGATAATGAGATGCAAATTGGGGTGCTCCACCGCGCCTGAGTAGAATGTGGCGATCACGAACTGCGTGTGAATTGTCTGAAGTAGTGTAGGGTCGAATTTTTCCCGAGACCGAGTTAGTCTGGAGCCTTCTGGAATAAAAGTCGGTTTTCCTACTATTATTATTTTTCCCAAAATACTCCAAACCGACTCATCATTCCGGCAAACCGCGTGAGCCAGGTAAGTTTCTTAGTGGACTCTTTCGATATATTGCAAGAAAAAATGAAATGGTGCTAGACGGGTTCTCAAGCACTTACCGAAACTTAGTTTTCACTTTAAGTGATGATCTGATAATGTACCAAGTATATCAAAAAAGAGATTAAACGAAACCAAAACCAAAATAGTAATGTGGATTGAATGAAAGCAGCAACATTAGTAGAACACATCAGTGAAAGTTTGAGAAAAATCGGACAAGTTTTGGTGTTGTAATGACTGGATAAGGAGACTACTAGAGTTCATGACGTCATGTCTGGACAACAATATAAAGAAAATATAAAGAGAATTCCACAAAAAATCATTTTTCATGAAAATTACACATTTCATTAACCTGATACTGAAGTACGTTACGGCTAGTAATTATCCTCCCTGCCTTCTAAAAGCGGTTAGTCAAGTGCTCTTTCATTACGATAGAAAAGTGAAAGCATGTTGAATTTTCTTTGTATCTTCTTTATAGACCGATTCGGGTTCGTTGAGGGCAGCAGACAATTTGTGGCACTGGGCGCAGCCTAGCCATAAGCTCATTTTGCGGTGTCCCAGCCGACCCCCCCCCCCCCTCTCCCCCACCCCACGGGCAACATGTTTATCGCGCACTTGTAACAAAGGTTCGCGCACTAAGTAAGCATTCGCGCACTCAGTACGAGACGCCCATTGGCTAAAACAACCATGCATCAGTTTTTCATTCCGTGCGCGGAAGGCGGTGGGGGAGAGAGGAGGGGGGGGGGGGGGTTCGGCTGAGACACCGCAGTAATGGCGCTGCCCATGCCAAAAATACACATAGCGCGTCACAGAATCGGTCTATATTAGGGAGCTTTAGATTTTGACGCGCGGACGTTTGAGCCGACGCTTGCGCTGGACGTTCTCCTCCCCCTGCGTCGTGTGGAAAAGTAGCTTTAGATTACGCTGGGACGCAACGTATAAAAAACAAAATCGCGCCCCCATATGATCAGTGCATGAAGAAGCTCTCTACGTCGCAAACTGTGCGGACGTGAAAATAGCCCAGTACGCGTAGTAAACAACTCAGGCGACGCAAGCTAAAAATAGATTGACTTTACGCGCGCTACTGCGCAAGCTCAGAACATGTTTTTTTCCTTTGAACGTCCGCGCGTCTAAAATCTAAAGCTCCCTATTGTTGTCCACACATGATGTCATAAACTCAAGTAGTCTTCTTATCCAGTGGTTCCAACACCAAAACTTTTAAAATTCATAACTTTTGCATCGATCGTCCAATTTTCCTCAAACTTCACTGATGTGCTTTACTAATGTTACTGCTTTCATGGCACTCAATCCACATTTCTCTTTATTTTATTTATTTTATTCACGTTTTCTTTAAAAAATACAGGGTAAGTCTCGTTCAAGCCAGAGGCCTGCTTTTCAAGAGAGCCCTGTAATTGTACAGATACATTTTGCATATTACGATCAAATTATACCATGAAATAGATGATAATACAACAAATGAGAATACAAAATACAAATAGACATAGTCAAAACCTTTTTGATACACACAAGCGCATATACTCATGCGCGCATGCACATCATACACACACGCACACACGCACACACAAAGATACACAGACGCACACACACACACACATACGGACACAGACACATATGTCTTGAAAAGATATCCATAATAATAGATAATGCGTTTCATTCACATGTTACAATATACACTAAAAATTAAATGCCGACAATGATGGACACGTTTGTACAGTATTTGGTAGATTGTTGTATAAAGAACATGCAATGGGTACGAAAAGGAGCGTTTCTTATGGTCAGTACGCGTTCGCGGAATGGATAGTGGACTATTGAGGGCGTGTCTGGTATAATACAACACAAGGCGTCTTGGGCTAAATCGTTCAAAATTTTAAAAACTGTAACACAATACTGGTATTTTAATCGCCCATCTACAGACTGCCATGTCAATGAGTTTAGTAAAACAGCTTTTGGAGTAGTACAATCGGTTTTCAGAATTAGTCTTGCGTATTTGTTTTGAAGCCTTTGTAACTGTAATATATTACCCTTCGTGCAGTTTTCCCATACCACTGCACAGTAATGTACGTAAGATCGGATCAGGGAATAATATAACTGTCATGTATCAAAATATATTTCGGTAGGAATTTTCGAATCCTCCTTATACATGATATAGGTCTAGAAATTTTACTTATGATTTGGAAAATAAATATGTGCTGACCAGTTAAGATTTTCATCAAAATATACACCCAAGTATTTTAGACCAGACACACGCTCTAAATATTGACCTTGGTAACAAATACTTAACTGACATTTATTGATGCGTTTCTTTGATCCGAACAACATCAATTTAGTCTTATTAACATTAACTTGTATTTTGTTTATATCAAACCATGGGTTTTGGTTTTCTTTAAACATGGTTTTGGTTGGTTTTTAGAATATTTTGATTACATATAGGGGGGGGGGCCTACATTTATTTTCGTGTTTTTTTTTTTTCATCTCATTTGCATAACTTCATGGATATAAATTGCCTTGCCCGTGCCAATGTATACAGTGTCTGGCAACCATATCTTTGCATGTGCTGCGGACCTCTGCTTCCTCTCAAATAGTCCCTCCTTCCTTCGTTCTTCCTTCTTTTCCTTTCATTCCTTCCTTCTCCCTCTAACCTGCCTAACCTAATTTATTAATGACCTTTGACCTCGAGCATGTGAGCGAATAAATTGATACAAAAGTACATCTTTGACCACTCATTCAAACATAGTTTTCTATGCGAAGTTTAATTTGGATACCTATAAAACGGCTCTTTGGTTACGTCATCCACGGGTTCGCTTATATACGGACAGACAGAAGGCATACTAGTAATCAAATGCCCGCATTTAAAACACGTACACAAACACACACACGCGCACGCGCACACACACACACACACACACAGTGGATTTGCATGCCTAGGGGATGAGGGACATTGCGCCATAGCAGGCAACTACATTTGTGTATATTACAAGAAAACTAATTGTCTGATAATTCTTATCTACATTTTTTGATGCCTACTACTGGAAAGAGAGGATTCTAAAACCCAGGATAAGCCTGTAATGATTTTTTGAGAAAAAAAAAACTGAAAACGAGCAAGCCACACAATTTGGCATACGTCATGGGTGCACAACTCCGACTTTAGCAAGACGAACTGCACATGTCAATTTACTGATGAAATCTCACACGAAGTACTGCAAAAGCTGTTATTTAGTAAAATTGCATTATGGAGCTGAAATAAGCATGTTAAACAATATTTATTAATTTTTAAAAGGAATCTCTTCAAAAGTTTTTTATTTAGATAAAACTTGTGGGGAATATTCCTATTCCAATGAAATTGGCATCATTGTCCGAACGTGCTGCCCATAGAAAACTGTGTGTAAGTATAACGTTGCACTCACCAAAGAGAATAGAAGCTATGCTTCTATACTCTTTGGCACTAACTATGCATTGATGATATACAAATGATGCACAGGATAAAGTGCGTTAGTGGAGATGTAGCGCACTCGAGGGTATTTACAATTGTGAAACATGCACTACATTGTAAATACCCGAGAGTGAGCTGCATCTCCACTAACGCCACGAAATAATCCTGTGCATCATTTCTTTTGTAAAATGGGTTGAAAACTAACAGCATTTTCATTTACCTTTGTGGGTCAATACCAGTCAGCTACATGTAGCACTCGCTCAAAAGTAAGATGTCCGTCCGAAGATGTTCGTCCCAAACATTTACGCATGTCGCACTCGGAAATCCCGCACATATAAGTACTGTACGTATACGTACGCCACATGTTATGCACAAGCAAGAAAGGCCGGCTGGCAGCCCGAACTAGAACTTGTTCACAGGATTGATTGAGCGTGCACTGCTAGTGTAAACATTGTGACGTCAGGTTCAAAACCACTAAATATGTACAATTTAGTGAAATACTTGTCGCAATAGTTTTACCAAAGAAAAAATAAAGGAACGACCGATTGTCGTAAGTTTCGGGTAATAGTTATCGTTAGTACATTGTTAACTAGAACTGCCGAGAATTTGAACATCCAATTATGATTCTTTCGGAAGTTATGCATTCATAAAGATGGTAAACCCGCCAAAAACAGCATGTCGCAAAGTAATAATTTTGCCGATATCTTACTATTATGCAAATGAAAGCATGATCTTTTCTCATTATAACTTGTTCTAAAGCAAATTAAGCCATTTGCCTCCACGTTAGAATAAAAAGAAATATAATTGAAAACTATTCAATTGAATTATTTTACAAGTCAAATTTGTCGCAAAGACCTGTGAAACATACGTTACCATGATTTCAAGTTTTCCTTTAAAACATTCCCTGGGGTTGAAATTGTGAATTATCCGTCCTAAAAACTTAGAAAATGTCTCGTCCAATGCTGTAAACAATAGTTTTGCCACCTGGTTATCTGCTGCAGAGAAAAAGCTTCACGTACTAACACGTTTCAGACCGTATGGTTAAGAAATGAAACATACGTTACCACCGCTATGGAAAATTACAAATGAAAATGTTACAAGGAAATTACCAAACATAGGCATACGGTACCCCAATCTCTCCACTGAGTTTTCAATTATGAGCCATTACTAATCGCTTGAAAAAGTCACATCGAAGGTCAGATGTAACTTACGTTACCGAAACATACGTTACCCCCGAAAAAATAATCTTAATTATATTCACTAACATTGCAACCATTCATCGATGACAAGTGCTATCTAGAGCCATCTATACTCCATAGTTGCTTAGAAACAGTCATTGCGACAAAATGGCGCATCACGTTGACGACTCACAGGGAATGGACTGCACGAGATCTTTCTCAGTATCTGAGCGAACGGTATATATATTTTCAAAGTCATGTTTAGCGTAATTACATTCAAATATTGGTACTTTTTTACTATAAGCAAGTACTTTGGTGTTTGTTTTGTCGAGGAGAATAACAAGTTTACATCTCACTCAGATATTTATACCACATTAGGGTACCTAAACATAGGGTCAATATTGTAACGTAGGTTTCACTTAAGGTAACGTAAGTTTCAATTTTACATCTGCATGTTCACTGTCGTACTTTTCACCAAAGCTTTATCCTAAAAAAGACTAATATCCATAAATAAACAGATGAAAACATATTTCAATTTTAGGCTTGCACTAACCATTCTTTTTGGCGATAATCATTGTCAATGAGGCCCTGAATACCCTGGTAACGTAGGTTTCAATCACTCTAAATAAAACAAATATGTATGTTAATGATTACATAAATTATGAAAACAATGGTTTTCATTTTAATTATCATACCATTTACTTCAAAGTTATAGTTATTGTAGCGTACCAAATTCATTATGTGACACTTCATTCCTTGTAATTAGAGGTAACGTAGGTTACGTAATTATGTAAGAATACCTTATTACGGATTTGCAGTATGGATGTTCTTATTTCTCTGTTAAGGGAATTTTGTCATTACTCCTTAGGTTCCAAGAGGTCAAAAATGGGAAAATCAAGAGCCAAGATTCAGGCCGATTACTGAAGAAGGAAATAGGAAGAGATTGGAGAAGAAGCCTTCCTCACTCTCTAAAAAAAAAAAAAAAAAATTGAGTGAAAATATTCACTCTTAATGGAGTGATTACAAAAACTGGAATTCAGAGCAAAATTGGAATGAATTTTGAGTGAAAAAATTCATTTTCACTCATTTTGGGGTGAGCTCAGGGATCACTCGAAGAGTTAGGAGTGGTCCCTGAGGTAAAGAGTGAAAATGAATATTTTCACTTTAAATTCACTCTCTTTTTGTATTCATCCCATCAAGAGTGAATATTTTCACTCGATTTTTTTTTTTTTTTTTTAGAGAGTAAATCCGAGAAACAACGTGTAAAAAAGTATTACGTTCCTGTGGAAAATCTTAAGAGTTGGGAAAAACAAGAGCGCAGAAAAAAATGAAAAAGTAAAAAAGCACAGAGCCTTCGGCAAGAAAATAAAAGAAGGCTTAAACCGATCTCAGCAAAGGGATAATGAAGGTGATAATGTCGACTTGATTGACAAGGATTGACATGGAAATTGATTCACAAATTTAACAATTTGCTAATGATGTATACTTACGTATGCTTTACAATGAAAGGTACTGGATAAAAGTGTTGGCTTGTAGATATCAAATTGAAAGGATGAAAGGTATGTAAATTTCCTTGTTTATGCACCGAAAATCAACCATAAGAATTTCTACCCAATCTAATTCTTCCGAGATATTAATGAAAATATGAAGTTTAGCCAAGAAAATAGAAGAAAGCGTTATACTAACGCTCTTACACTAACTTTTATATCATTTCACTTTAATACAACTCGCCACTTTTGCATTCTTCTTTCCTACATTGGCTCTTACTCAGTACCTTTTATTAAAAGTTGCCTTTTGCAGAAAAATACCAGATTGTGAGTCTACAGTTGTCTTTAACAATGATGTAATAATACATTAAAGACAATTTATATGTCACCGAACTTTTCTATGTAATGGAAATAGAAGAATTGCAATTTGTTCTTCTAACATTGCCATGCCTTTTCCATTGCCTTTTTCCAAAAAAGAAAAGAAAAGAGGGGGCATCCAAATTATTAAAGGTGCGCCTTTTTGTGTTTATCATTGTTGTGTTTATAGACTAGTGTGTCATAGGTCAGTTATACTCTCAATCTAAAACCGTGAGAAAGCTGTCTATTTACGTGACTACTCTTGAATTGTTCTTAATTCTGTATTTTTTGTGACTATTACTAAAAACCATGCATTGTTGTTGCTTCAAACTTACTGATTTCTTGGCAAATTATGGAACAATGTGCCAAGAAATCTGTACGTTTTAAGCAACAATAATGCATGGTTTGCTCATTAATGAAACTCGTAATAATCATGCATTATTAATCATAAAGCAGTGGTGGTGTTTGCATTTTAAACTTCATAGGCTCGCTGTGATTTATTTCTCATTTTTCACTCTTATGCCTGATGTACCTTATTGATGTATACTTTAATATGCTAAACAGTTAAGTGCTGACCAGTTTGTGCACTTACACTGTGCAATGTTGTTCAGCGATGTATCATTCCTTTTTAATGCACTTTCCAATGCATCTCCACTTTTGAATGATTAATATTTCAATCTGGAAACATTTGAAACATACGTTACAATTGTTTATAGTACACACTGATACATTTTAGGGCTTCTTGACAATGTCTTTTGTGACTCTTATATAAATATATTCCTTGGGTTTTCAACACGGCACTTCAATAAGTAATTTTGCAGTGAAACTCATAATATTCAGACAAAATACACTCTTGAAATTTAGATATCTTATTCCAATTTTTCATTTAAGGCCAAATGTATATATTATACGGACGATAACATCAGACGACAATTAAATAAATCTGCTTCCAGAAGTACTGAAGGTCTTGCAACGCTGGTACTCTTGATATTTATTAGAACTCTTAATATTTATCTTCTTTTTTTTAGTGTTTCGTATATTTATGTAACATACGTGATTCATATGCGTAACAAACGTTACCAAGGTTTAAACCGTCACATTTTCATTTGTCATATGGTGACTGAGATTGTTTGAGAATATGTGTAGGACAAATCCATCTGGAATAATTTGGCAGTTATCTGCAAGTTCTATGTGTCTGAATAGAAAAAATATAGGAAACAATCCAACTTTACATGGTTAACAACCTCCATCATATCTATCAATATCTTAATTCACGGTTACAGTGACTTATCAAATGAATGAAAAAATATAGAAGGCACATTGAAATAAGAATGGTCATATCTTCGAAACTATCCACCAATAGAAGGATAGTTCCATTGTCCATCCCTAAACAGAATGAATATGGTCAAAGAAAAATAAACGCAGTAACGTAAGTTACAGTGGTGAAATTTTCATGTTCAGCTTCAAATATCAGAACATAAAAAGTTTGCAACATTTGTTGCTCATTTTTGTTTGAGTTGAAATTCAGTGTATCCTCTTGCAATTTTTCGTTGTATGAATGTTTTTGAGAAAACTTTATTTTTTCAAAATTTCAAAACCTGAATTGTACATTTTTAATGGTTTTGGCCCGTCAGTGACTTTACGGCGTGCATGTTAGTAAGAAATTAATGTACGCACACGTGACTCATTTCAGCGCTTCCAATTAACTGTTAAAGCCCAAACAAAGTTCTGGTATGCCTGCAAAAGTTGTCAAATTTTGCTCCAAAATGTGAACGTATGCCTAGGAAATATGCGGAATAACGCTGTAATAACAAGATATTCGATGGGTAAGGACGAAAATGGGATATGTTAACCAAAAACTTTCAGTCTCGGAACTTACCCGAACGGGGTCAGGCTAGACTCGGACTCGGGGATAACTCGGCCTCGCTTTGCTTGACGGTGGGATGAGTTGTACTGCTACTGGTTTTCCCTCTGGATTCGATTGTACAGTATGGTAGGGGTCCAACCCACCGGCCGGGTCCATAACGACCGACCGCGCATTATAATGGCATTGCGCGTACAGAAAGAAAATGTACGCATGGGACTACGCGCAACGGTGTTCGATTCTTCACTGGGCTACGCTACCGAGTAAAATGTGGCGAAAACAACTAAGTATTCCCTCTAAATTACCGAAATTTAGCAAAATCGAATAAGGTTTATCGTGTAACTACATATAACTAGGCCTACCTTTGCTGACTCGTTGTTAGATGTAGACTATCCTTCCGTAATAAATTTGACGATTTTGACCGCAAAATTGTCACCGCCGCTTGTACGATCGTGCACACACGTTACACATACACATGACATACTAGTAAACATTTTGTCGCCCGCTACGACCGTACGAGTTGATGCAGAAACGAGAAATGAATGTGAAAAAACAAACCGACTCATCTAATTTATTTCAATTACGATGAAAAGTTTCCTAATGAAAATCAAGTCAAATTCATCAAACAGTCCTTCAAAAGTAATATCGAAGGATTCAAAATATATTCAAATATTATTGGGGAAAAAAATTACGACTAGAAAAAAACAGCAGCTTGTCGAAAAAACGCGTTTAAGTACGCTTTATACGTATTGTCAATAGAGGGCGGGGTGGTCGGTCGATATGAGCCCGGCAACTGAGTGCGGAAAAAATGACACCCCACGCGTTCGAAGCCGCCATCTAGAGCGCGTACCTCAGATCGCATTTTCAGTGCGCGCTTGTGAATCCGGAGTATTTTCTCCACACGTGAGTAAAATTTCAGGCAAATTGTGAGATTTTTCACGTTTCTATTGATAGAAAAACGTTAGGTGTCCGATATTATGAACACCCAACCATACTATGCATACGGGAGCGGCCTGTATAAACTACATTGTAGCGTTCTGGCTACTCGCAGTCAGTGCCGTATATTAAGAGAGTCTGGCCAACTCATAAATTGGACGCCATGTCGTTACCCAGCGTACAGTGCGCTTAAGGTTTTAGCGTGTGCGCTTGGGGGTTAGCGTTACGCGCAGGCGTCCCAAAGGCGCAAGGCACTGTATTGCTTGACTTTTTTTTTTATTATAGAGAGAGAGGGAGAGACACAGAGAGAGAAAGGGTGTAGATTGGGGGAAGGACACTCTTTCATTCCATCCATGTTGAACAAAGACAACAATCGTCAATCATTTTACACATTTGAATAGACCATTGCAGACACAAGCGCCCAGGTATAGGGAAGCTGTCTAAAGGACATAATTCTTGAATATAAATATATATTTTTTTTTGCTGTAAAAATAAAAGAAGAATTCACAGTATGCCGTGTCATACACTTTCACTAGACTGTATGCTATATTGTATTAGCAAGCTGTCCAGGGAACAAGAATATTGTACAACATGATAAATAAATTTACAATTCTAGCAGTGCACAGGCAATAGACGAATTCCACAGTTATTAACTTATTACTGTTTAGCACGTAAATAACCCTCAATTACCATCCTATTTAGTACCATATAGTTATGTATGAAACAGACATGAAGGCCCTCTAGGTAATCCAAAAGGAAAACGCCTATGTACAATGTACAACATGAAACGTCATCGGCAAGTGCTTATTATTTGAGATCATTTCATATACCTTAAAGGTATGTAAAATGATCTCAAATTGTTTAGAAATAGTTTTTAAAAAGACCTGTAATTGAACGAAAGCACAAATACCTGGATAACATATGATGATTAGGGATATCCTCAGCGACATCCGTACCAAATATAAACTACACGTTCAGGATCATTTAATATAGATATAGTTTAAAAACAAATAAAATTGTCCAAGTGGCTACCGGCGTATACCTCAGCCATATTACATTGTTCTCTTAGCAGGTGTATAGTATGTCCCCCCCCCCCCCAAAAAAAAAAAAAAAAAAAAAAATACAATCAGATTTTCGCATTGATAACACCCAATAGGATTAAACTGTTTAAATGCTACTTCAGAGTCTTGAAATACAATATCTTAGCTCTCAATTTGGTAAAGCGGTCACAGAGAAAAGTGGATTGTTGTAAAGCATGTCATGAGTCTAATTCTTACGATGCTCTTGTGTGAGAATACAATATACAGAACTTGGAGGGAAGAGATTTCTGACATCTTCTACAAAACCCCTAATTTTTCTTTGACCACTGAAGCAAATCGAATGGGGTTTTCTGTAAATAATGTGGGCAATGAGTTATAGTTTCATACCATGAATTTGGTAATAGATTGATTTACTATTTTTAAAGATATCAATGCGGAGAGTCCCGTTGTAATTTTTTTTTTTGGTACATACGGTAGAGTACGTCTTGACAATGTTACACGTCAGTTTCATATAATTGACAGAAAAAAAATGACATGTTTGTCATAAGATATAATACGTCGAGTGTTTACTTTCCTTGAACTAAGTGTGAATGGATGACTTTTATTGTTTAAGAGAGCAAGTATTAAGGAATTTGAGCATTTTTTACTCGTCAGTTGACCTATCTATACTTCATGGCAATACCTTGAGTGGTTATTTTAAAAATATGTGGAAAATCTTGTCATTAAATTTTCACTTGACCTCTGACCATCATGGCCAAAATCTTTCCCTATAAATACTATGTAGTAATGATGGCATGCGAATACCGTGTTTGGTTTTAAGTTTTTGCATTGGGTAATCTCTAAGGTACGGAGGAACTGGGTAATAATATCCTAACAATAGATGCTAGAATTTTAACATTTTACCTGACATTGATCCTTGACCTTTGGCCCCCTCCCATGACCCCACCCCTACCCGCCCCAACAAATGAATAAATAAATAAATCACAAGAGAATCATAGTCGCCGCAGTAAGTTTTGTCTGGAAATACATGTACTCACCTTCAAAAATTGCATGTAGATATGTGGGAAATAGTAATATTGTTTTAAGAATTTAACCATTATGTACATGACTTTGACCTTTCACTTTCACACAAAAGTTTATAAGCTAAAGACAAAACTTCGTCCACTCACACATATGCATCTTATGTCAAACAGTTTCATTACAAACGGTGTCCAAAAAATGATTACGGAATGAAGGACAGACAGAAGGACGGACGGACGACCAAAACAGATGCCTCAGGCTACACTTCGTACGTTATGGCGGTGGCATACAAATGTAAATCAAAACTTGGATAGTCTGAAAGACACCGTGAGGAATCCAAAGAAAACATATCATACAATTTTCCCGTCGCACACTGATTTCTCACCTTTTTTTTTTTTTTTTTTTCCTTCGTTTTGGATCTGTCGGAAAGCGGTGCATCATTACACATTTTATGAGTCAGGTGGTTCAAGCAACGCCATGCTGGGCAGGAATTTAGGCATGACAAATCTTCAGTTTTTCGCAGAAACATATCAAAATAACTTTAAAATGATATATTATATACCTTCTACTTCAATAAAGTAGACAACGGCAATGACAATTCATTATCCCCACTGCACCGTGACTGATATTGGGGATTTCCCAAAGGCAAACAAAATTAGCGCGTAGCTGCGCGTAATGAACAATGGGCACTGCGTATGAGCTTTGCTCGCGCCCGCGTGATTGACTTTGGTAACAACATGGCGCCTGTAGATCACGGGACCAGCTTTTGACCAATCACAGGCTTCAAAACACATAAGCCAAAAACCGAGTTGGCCAGACTCTCTTAATATACGGCACTGCTCGCAGTAATGGTCCGAGTTGTTACAACACGCGCATCAAAAACCTCTTTGGCGCGCATGCAAAATTAGTGTGCGCCTCTCAAGCACCTCTAAAAACAATCAAAGACAATTGATAAACAACAACAAAAACTTCAAAGGCCGCGCGTCTCAGCAACTGAGGTGATGTATATGCGTATTATAAAGCGTCTTTGCTAGTAGGCTTGAGGACCGCGCGCTGTCCATTTGTTTTGTACAGGATTAGCACGCACTTTCCTGTCTGCTCAGTAAGGCCTCGTTTGGCCGGTGCCCGTAGTATTACTAGTATAGAGTACTGATGAACATGGCGATCACGAACTGTGTGTAAATTGTCTGAAATAGGGTCGAGTTTTCCCCGAGACCGAGTTAGTCTGGAGCCTTCTGGAATAAAAGTCGGTTTACCGACTTTTATTATTTTTCTCAAAATACTCCAAAACGACTCATCATTCCGGCAAACCGCGTCAGCCAGGTAAGTTTCTTTGTAGACTCTTTCGATATATTGCAAGCAAATATGAAATGGTGCCAGACGGGTTCTCAAGCCCTTACCAGAACTTAGTTTTCACTTTAACTGGCTACATTCTTGAACCCATTTTATAATGAGCGATATGTCATGGTTCGACAGTTTTATCAACCCGCTCTGGTTCAAACTATTTAACGTAGATGAGGGCTGAGTGATTCTTAATAAATCCAAAAAATAGTCAACGGCAATCACGATTAACGCCTAGTTAGAAGAAAACGGCACCCAGTACACATAGAATCTAGACTAGAACTAGGACTAAGACTAGTGAGCAGTCATGGATCGAGTAGATTCTACGTGGCAGTCCAAGTTTTGATGAGTTGGCCCCATCACTCACTCGCCGTCGACAGCTGTACGTGCATGCGTGCACAGCGCTAAAGGCACAGTAAACGTTATAGTATACATACCCTTGCGCGCTGCCAGAACTGGAAGAAAGTCCAGACGAAAGTCCAGACTCCAAGGTCTATTAAACGTTAGCGTTGCCGTTAGATCTAGACCCTTGTTGTGCTGCAGGCACTGTTGTTCCTCTGCTGAATTTTGCAGGTAAGGTATCTGCTTTATGGATTTCCAATGTTTTTGTAGTCGAGATAAATCTCATGGTGGTCGTATTTACACCAAGGACCCCTAGTTAGATCTAACAATTAGTTTTAGTAGGACCCATACCGTAATACTTAGAAGACAAGAGTGGCCTGGGGGGCGTTTCATCAACCAGTTCGTCGGAGGTTTTCACCGACAACTTTGCAATCAGCCAATCAGACGCCAGGATTTCAGTAGCTTTTCAAATTTGTCGGTGAAAACCTCCGACGAACTCTTTGATGAAACACCCCCCAGATCCGCTTCGCGATCCAAGCGCTGGTGTAGGTATTTAGTGCTAGCGTAATTCCGTATCCATGTAGATATCTCAAAATTCACTTTACCAAATTGCACAAAATCACAGGAAATACTTTATGACTCATGTCCAATTGCTCACGCTAATTAGAACCAAATCGCAAGTCGGGAAGCGTAAGTGTAGACTAGACCTGGTCGTCGACTTTCCTGTCGTCGCTAAAAATAATCTGCTCTGTACGATCACGACTGTACTAAGTAGCACCACGCGGCGTGCATATTGCGTAGGCAGGCCGGCCCAAAGAGGTTCTAGATGTAATTGTAATGGAGTAAGCGCTCACCATTCAGTGCGTACAAATGAAAACGGGGCCAATTGAACAGTGGCGCGCGCGCACGAAAGAGGTCGACTACCAGCGGCCCGTTGCATAAAACTTATTATACAACGTCCAAGAAGATCCTTGCAATTTGATTGGAGGATTGTTGGTGACGTGATATTAAATAAGTACTCCATTCAACGCGCGTCGCGCCGTGCAATTTTGGTTCTATTTTTTGCGTGCAACTTGGTTTGATTTTTTCGTTCTATTCCACGGTTCGAGAAATTGTACGGTACTGCGTGTACTGTGAGTTGCATATTGAGGATCGCATGCAGCTAGCTAGCGCAGGTACGTTTGCGGTACGCGGCATGCGCGTACGTAGGCCTACGTAGTAGTGATAGTGTACGTGTATGAGCGCTAGTATAGCTGTGACCTGTATCTACACTGATTGCACAAGCCAGAAAGAGAACCGCAGTGGATCCACATGCAAGTATGGCTATATTTTTCATACATATATAGACTTCTAGGCCTACTTAGACCAAAAAAAAAGCTACTTGGACGTTGTATAAATCAAATAGTGTATGGTTTACTCGTGCAATGGAACGAGATTTCGCACTCGGTGAAAGATGAGGCGCACTATTCAACTCGGCTTCGCCTCGTTGAATAGAGCGCCTCTTATCTTTCACCTCGTGCGAAATCTCGTACCATTGCACTCGTGACCATTCACTATTTGTATACCATTGAATTTCTATGGTAACTACCGTCAAAATTAGGCGTCACAGCCAATCAGCATCAAGGATTATAAAATTTACCGCTAATTTGAAGACTTACCGCTAGAGAGGAGCGGTATTAAAAGTCCAGCGGTAAGGGTTTTATGCAACAGGGCCCAGAAGCCCGAACCCGGAAGTGCCTATAGTAATACACGTAAAGTACAGCTTCGAAGATGGGGTTGGGTTGGAAAAATCATTCTAATCTTAAGGAAAATCAATATTAGTTGTCCATATGCCTCCGGATTTTATAAGTGAGATACATTCTCAACACAGTATACGTGTTTTGATAAAAAAAGGACTTGCTCTAATGTGTCAAATACGTGCCTTAACATGGAGCCAAAATTGCCAAACAGGCATTCATGCATTCATACTACATTCAAAGATTGCAGAAAGGTACAGTGTATACTCTTTGTTATGGGAGTACTGATTTCACATAATATACGTCACTTAGAAACATCAGACACACATACAACACACACTCCCACACGCATACAGCACACACTCCCACACACACACACACACACACACCCACAACAAACACACACACACACACTCACAACAAACACACACACACGTACACACCAAACCACATTTTTTTCAAATTCCAACACACATACACACACACACACAGTGTGTTTTGTGTGTGTGTGTGTAGGAATTTGAAAAAAAAATGTGGTTTGGTGTGTACATGTGTGTGCGTATGTGTGTGGGTGGGTGTGGGAATGTGTGTTGTATGTGTGTGGGAGTGTGTGTTGTATGTGTGTCTGATGTTTCTAAGTGACATATTATATTATGTGAAATCAGTACTCCCATACCAAAGAGCATACACTGTACCTTTCTGCAATCTTTATATGTAGTATGAATGCATAAATGCCTGTTTGGCAATTTTGGCTTCATGTTAAGGCACATATTTGACACATTAGAGCAAGTCCTTTTTTCATCAAAACACGTATACTGTGTTGAGAATATATCTCTCTTATAAAATCCGGAGGCATATGGACAAATATTGATTTTCCTTAAAATTAGAATGATTTTTCCAACCCAACCTGATCTTCGAAACTGTTCTTTACGTGTATTACTATAGGCACTTCCGGGTTCAGTCTTCTGGTAGTCGACCTCTTTGCTAATGGCGGCGGGTCGTTCAATTGGCCCCGCTTCTGTTGGGGGGCGCGCGCTCTATTAATAGAACCTCTTTGGGCCGGCCGCGTGTTTTTTTTAGACGGCACAGATTGGGGACCCTATCCCTAAACCTAACCCTAATCCTAATCCTAACCCTAACCATCAAACCCTAACCCTAACCCCAACCCTAACCCTGACCCCAACCCTAACCCTAACCCTAACCATAAACCCTAACCCAACGTTTTTCCCATAGGTTTAACACGCGTCATGCCCCAATCTGTGCCGTCTTTAAAAAAAAAACGCGGGCCGGCCCTACCTGCCTGCGCACGCACAGACTGAAGTTAGCCATCATTCTAATATCATGAGACAAATCTTTCAAGTAATCGGGAGCAAAAAATCAATTTACAAATTATTTGTGGTAAGTTGAATGAAAAATATAGTTCGTAAATCACACAAGTCGCCACAATCATTACACTTTTGAGTTTAGTTTCCGCGTAAATTCCCCGTTCGCACAGTACTAGTCGGCTAACTTCAGTTCTAGATTGTGCATGTCGCGTTCGTCAAGATCTCTCGCGAAGAGTGAGGTTTTGTTAGTGACGACTTGAAAGTCGGCGTCAATATTGATACTTCTCGATTACCGATTTCGTTCAAATATAAGACAGTATATTGAAATATGCTTAGAAGTATATCTTGTAATTTTGGTGGATTTGGTTCAGCGAAATTTGAGATAGCTGCATGGATAGGACAGTACACAAGTGCCGCCTGCTAGCTAAACTGGGCCTGAGCGTCGTCTGCTACTCGGTACGATTTAACGTACGGGTACATGCGAGCGCTTGTAATCAGTGATATAGTTGGCACCTGTGACATCACGACATCCGGGCTCGTCAGCTCATTAGCATAATTCTCACCCAAAAAGTTCCATTTTTGACATGAAATTACGGACTAAATCGTTATGAAATTTTGATTCTGTTTGCACCGCTGGGTCTTTTAGAATAAAAGAACAACATATAAAAAAAAATTATTTAAAAAAATGGTACAATGCCCTTTTAAAGCCATATACTGATTAAGCTGAAAAAGTAAGATTTTGTTTAATAGTTTACAGCTCGAAATGGCCTGCCATGGACTTGGGTAAATTTTGTATTCAGATACTCAATCACTCTGTTAAATTTCACAAAATAACCGTATGAAGCAAGCAGCCCGCAATGTAAGACTTGCTTTGTGTTGTGACAATTGCTTTGTTGACATCATTTCACAAAGGAATATTGCTGTATTTCGAAAATGTCATCATAAACAGTGACGTCATTTTTCAAATACATGTATGCCAAACAGGCCAACATTCTAAAATGATAGAAATACATGTAATCACGTGAAAATTTCCCGACCAATCACCGTAGAGGAATAATTTTTGATTAAAAGCATAACATTATGTATCTTTTGACGAGATGTTATTAACTCTAAGAATTCCTTGAGAGTAAGGAAATTCAGTGGCCGCGATTTCATGAAAGGACGGGGGGGGGGGGCGGAAACACCAAATGATTATTGAAAAACAGATCGATCCGCAAATTTCCTACAGACAAGACCGACCGACCGACCAACCACACGGTGATTCGCATAAAAAAAGAAAAACTCTTTCAAACTTCTCGAACATTTCGGAGGGTAGGGTAAGTGGATGCTGTATTAAAAAGATTTGTCAAATAAGTCAGGGGTGGTATTCTGAGGTCGTAATTAAGTCTGTAATTAACTTCGTGATTAAGTCGTGAAGTTAATAGGCCCTTAATCATGGGCAAAATCGGTATTCTGAGGACGTAATTAAGGTATGATTAAGTCCCCTGTAATTATCTTAGGTCCCTCCCATCTAATTGTTATTCCATCCAATCAGACGCGTTGTTAGAAGCCAAAATGATGATTACACGCGCAAATATGTCCTCAATGCGCGCTCCTGCACGCCCCCTGTAATTACAACCCAAGAGCTCCGTGCGCACACTCCGGTATTTGATTACAACCCCTCACCTACGCACGCGAAGATCTCAACCTCTTTCTCGCATAAAATGACAAAATTCCAGGGAGATCGGCTACATTTCTTTTTTTTCTCTGAATTCTACGGATACCATGATAACAAGATTCAACCGCTCCTCGGTTACCGAAGACGGTAGGCATCGTTGTGGCAGAGAAAACACGATGTAATGCGTGATATCGGAGTAGTTAATGACACTCTTTGGTATCATTAAGTTTTCCATTAACTTTCATACTTAATTACACCCTCAGAATACCGATTCGTAATTAACTCTGTGATTAAGTCCTCTCAGAGGTGCACGCGCATTGATACGCGCAAACGCGTAGGTCCTTCCCGCCAAAACGCTTGTTGCTATGGTAGTTAATATATCCCCTACTTAATCATGCTCTCAGAATACCAATTCGATAATTAAGTGCTAATCAGATACTTAATTAGCTCTCAGAATACGGCCCCAGGTTTCAGGAATATATAATCTGAATATCATTTGATCAATGCGCTAAATAGAGACGCCAGTGTAAAACACAACACTTCTATGAAGTTTTATATATCCACGTCTGCAACGAACTAATTACTTCTTTAATCAGCAATTAGACACATTAACGAATCACAGAAAATGATACAAAATATTTAACTTGGACTAAAATCTTGCTTATCATTTCATATCCGGACGATGATTGGGTATAAACTGAGGGTTTACGTTTGTAGAGAATATGTTGGCAAATACAAAATCTATCAAAATGCTGACAAAACAGAAAAATACGTATATGTAACTAGAATTCGAGGGGGGTGACCCCCAGAAACAATCCAAGGGAACACCATCTCTCCCCCCCCCCCCCCGCCTATGAAGACTATAGTGTATAGGCCTACGTACGTACAACACTGTACAAACGGGGATGGATCATCCCTTCATCTCTTGACAACCTGTAAGATTCCCTTGATGTACAGTGACGCAACAATCGCTCTTATTACGTATAATATTACTATCATCACCAGGATAAACCATTGTCAAAAGCCACGGTAAACCATTGTTGTAAGCTACGATATTACGCACTAGTTGTGATAATTTGCGCTGCATGCATAGGTAGTGCGAGCTGATGAGGCGTAGCGTATGTACACAATGTACCGGTACTGTATTTTAGCTGACGCTTTTGCTCTCGCTAGGCTCTTCTTCTGAGACTGGGGGTGTTAAAGATTGGTCTTCAAACGATAGTCTACTCTCTGCATTGTCTTTTCAGTTATTGACTTCTATTCATTTTGCTAACTACTTTGAAGCTACTCATCGAAATCATAAACGTCCGTCGCTACTCCAGAGAGAAGCCGGTAAGTCATGCATGATCATGATGCTGCAGCGTGCAGATCGACTTTTGTTTTAGGCGATCTACAGATAGTATTAAACGTGTTAGACGCATGTACCGTTTGTCTACAGTGTATAAAGTTGTCTAGATAAACGTTAGTGTTCTCTGTAAAAGGGTTCCCGTAACTGTCTAACGTTAGTGTATACTGTTAGAGCTGTCAGTTCTAACGTTAGTGTTCTTTTTAAAAGGGTTCTTCAACTGTCTGTGTGTGTCTTCAGTTGTGTCTGACTTCAGTTGTCTTCAATTGTGTCTAACTTCTAAACGGAAAATGATAATTTTCAATTTTCAAAGCTATTGTCTACATACAAAAGTGACAAAGGATTTTTTTTTCTCTGTAACGTTAATTAGAATTAGAAACTAAAATCTAAATGAATTCTGAAAGAGTAGAATCTAGGGTTTCTAGGCCTAATGATATCATTATTGTTAGGGAAACCAGTCAATGGCATACATACCATAATTTCTAACAGTTACCGGTAGAAACTTCTAGGCCTAATCTAGGCTACGTTAGGTTGATCTAAGGTTTTACTTTTAAGATGGATTGGACGATTTATTTAATCGAGACTGTCATATTGTTTGCTTGTTGTTTGCCATTTTCTTCTCTGTTGTCATGTTTGAACATGTAGATGATAGATCTTCTTTTCATTTTTGAAGCGCCATGAGCACTGAAAGGTGGACATGTGCGCTATCCCTAACGTTAGACCTTTCTACATTCTAGATCTAGGCCTATAGGCCCTAAGTGAAATAAGTTAAATAGCCACTAAAGTATTATTATAATAGGGCCTAGAACCACCTTTTATTATTATCATTATTATTATTATTATTATTATCATTATTATTATTATTATTATTAGAACCTACTATCATCATCATTATAATGACACTTCCGAAACCTTTTAGCGAGGTGTAAAATTGCATTATAATTAATAATAATAATAATAATAACAATAATAGTGGCTACTTGTATAGCGCACAGGTCCACTTTTCAGTGTTCATGACGCTTCAAAAATGACAAAATATCATAGCATATTTACATGCATCAAACATTTCAACAAAGAAGAAAATGGTAAACAAAAGCAAATATATACCAAATAAAGAATACAACATATATCAATTAAAAATACAATATTGATCCAATATTAATGACATACAGCAATTACAGTCCTCAGTATGAAAGGAACAGATAAGTTTTAAGTTTGGATTTGAATGACTCTGTAGATGACAGTTCCCTTAACTGAAGAGGTAACTGATTCCACACTTTTGGTAACGGAAAAAGCACGATCACCATACCCATGTTTTACTCTGGGTGTTTGGAGTAAGAATGCATCTGATGATGAACGTAGCCTTCGTGTCGGATTGTATTTTTGAACAGAATTACTTATGTATATTGGGGAAAAAGAATTCCGGACATGATTTTCGTAATGGACAGTAATCGACGTCTTTGTCATCTTGTCCTTGCACCAGAATCACAATTCATACCCACGATTCACCATACACATTCTTACCGAGCGGACGACAAAGAAAAACTCGGCAAATATGAGGCTCAAATTTCGTATAAATATCTAACTTGAACATTTCGAACAGTTCACGCGATAAAAATCTTGTGATAAATCGTCATCTTCTTCTTCTTCTTCACCTGAGCATGTGAGGTGAAATGTGAATTTCTTAGCGTTTTTACATGTTTGTGTCGCGTTTTTTTTTTTGTGTGTGTTTTTTTTTTTTTGCGATTTCGGTCCATACAACGCTCTGTGAGGCTAGTCTACGAAGTCCTGTGCACGTGTTGAATGTCATTAGTATGCAAAAATGTGCTTTTCCGGAATTATCATGCTATCCATCATATATTACAGGTAACGGTTAGGGCCCTAGAGATGGTGAGGGCCTATCCACGCCAACGGCTAAAGCGTATCGAGCTAAAGAATGACCTCGACTGACTCTTTTTGATAGCAACCAGTTTCTAAATTCTAGATCTAGCTATAATAGGCCCTACTACTATTACTATATTAGTAGGGCAGATATGTAACAAAAATTGGTCGAAATGCTCACATCTGGCGGAAAGTATGAAATTTTGCATATAGGGGTATTTTGGGGCGCTGATTTCAAATATTGCCGGATCCAAGAGATTTGACCACGGGGTCGGCCGCCATTTTGAATTCCAATATGGCCGCCATCACAAAACAAATTCAAAGATCCCTATCTTCAGTTCTGAATGACCTGTGGCACCAAAATTTGGTACACATGAACGTTTTGACACATTGAATATGATGACAAATTGATTCGGAGTGTCTGACAAACATCGAATGGCCGCCATTTTGAATTCCAATATGGCCGCCTCGACGAAATATTCAAAATCCCTATCTCGATTTCTAAGTGGTGAGTGACCCTGAAATTAGGTGTAAACAAGTATTTTAACATACTGATTTAAAATATTAACTGATGTGATGTGTCTGACAAACGCAATGCCTGCTATTTTGAATTCCAATGTGGCTACGAAGACAAACATCACGACTAACATTCACGGGCATGTCAAAAAGTGCAGCAAAAAGGAAGCATAATGCACCTTTCACTGACGTCACAATGTAAATACATCAGCGCGCACTCTATCAGTTACAAACGCGCGCTCAATCAGGTAGCCTAATTTACAAACCCGAGATAGAGATTTTCAACACTCCAACATGGCAAATATGTATTAAATTCCAATTGGCTGCCGTGCAGCTTGTCAGGCATATCAAATAAGTCTGTTATTGAAGTCATCATATCTTCATGCTTTTATATATCAAATTCCAATGGCTAATGTCATTCAGAACTGAAGATAGGGATCTTTGACGGCGGCCATATTGGAATTCAAAATGGCGGCCGACCCCGTGATCAGATCTCTTGGATCAGGCAATTTTTGAAATCAGCGCCTCAAAATACCCCTATGTGCAAAATTTCATACTTTCCGCCGGATGTGAGCATCTTTTTCACATATCTGCCCCACTGTATGTGCTACTACTCGTACTAGACCTAGCTAGACCTAGTACTAGACAGATTTCTAGATCTAACGTTAGCTAAGTACTACAAGTCCTAGGGTCTCGATCTAGTTAGGATTTTGACGTCAATTTCCTTGTAGCTCACTTGCTACTGTGTTAGATCCAAAGTCTAGATCTACCGTTTTATAAAACTTGCTATCAATAACAAGTTACGGTAGTTGTTATAAGCTACTAAAATCCTTGCATCTGATTGGCTGAAAGCAAATTTGTCATAGAAATGTGGCAGTTGTTATTGATAACAAGTATTATGAAACAGGACCCAAGTGAAAATCCAGACCTAGAATTTCTAGATCTATTACAGAACTTATATGTTTACGTCATATGTTTTATCATGACGAAAGTACGTTTCAGTCTTAAGACTCTTAGGTTGGGCTGTTTCTGGAAAATCGAGAAAATTTTTTAAAAACAATTAAAAAAACACACACACATAAAAGGCAACCCGATGTTATCTAGATCTAAGCCTAAACAAACATAAAAAAACACTACTCACTAGCTCTAGGCCCTACTTTCTGCATCTCTGGAGGTTTCGTCTGGAGAATCGTGTGTGTGTGTGTGTGCGGGGGGAGGTGTACCATTGACCTTTGACAATCCCCCCACACACACACACGCACACACACACAAGTTCAGCGGCCCACTACATGCATATCAAACCTCAAACCAAACTTTTTACACGATAGGCAGCATGAAATAGGTATTGAAAGCGAGCGATAAATCAAAAACCTAATAGTGAAATGAGCTTCATAAAAAATGCATCTTCAATTATATAGATTATGTTCTACAAGCACAAAGACTCAAACTGCAAAAATTGTTAACTGCAAATACGGAGAGTAAAACAATTTTAATCTACTTGAAATATAAAAATAATCGTATTGAAGAAAACTCGTTTGTCAATAAAGCAATGTGTCAAAAGTCAAGCGATTAGTAAGAGCATGTATACTTTATAATCATTCAAGGTTCGTGATGTTTTAATGGAGGAGTAACCTTAAATTCTCGTCGGTTCTGACAATGGTAAAGACGTCATCCCTTGGTTCCAGGGGGGTATTTCATGAAGCATTTTGGTGGGATATTTTTCTGACAAACTGTTATAAGCTACTGAAATCCTTGCATCTGATTGGCTGAGGGCAAATTTGTCCGAAATACTTCATGAAATGCCCCCAGGAGTTTATCCCTGTCGTTTTTCCTTGTAAGATCACCAAAGTCTGCGTTAGGGGGATGACGAGTATTCTTCTGAAGAGCTATTCTAATGAGCATGGTGTGCGCTAGCATTGCTCAGAGTTTTCCGAGTGATGGAACCTGCCATATTAGTGTACAGTAGTTCATAGTCATGATATTCAGATGGTTTCACGCTCAAATTGCCGAATTACGAAGGACTGTTGCAGATAGCTTCCTGCCAAACAATAGGTTCATAGGCTTTTCTGCTTAAATGTTAGGCCTCTCTGATGACATTACCGATATTCTTTTTTTCCTCTGTAGGATCGATCTTTGAAGACAGTTTGTATTGTTGTTGTATACTCGGGACTAGTCTTCAACGGTCATGTTTTCAGGACTGCCATCATCATTTGTTAGGCTCCGCTTTAGTTGGATGTTTTCCTTTTGTTTGTGAATCTGGTAATTTGGGAAAATATTTTGGAAGTGTATGAAAGAGTGATGGCTTCACGACAATTTTCACCTCTGGGATGAATGCCTGTGAAATAACAAAAAGCCAAGGAAGTAGTTCATATTAAGTTCCTACAAAATATGAACTGAAAAAAAGCAAACAAACCCTGAAATAGACTCTTTATCCTTTTCATTATTTTACGTTATGTGTTACATTATTCAGTCATACTCGACAAAATTTAACTTGTCAAATCGATTTTTGTCTAGGTGTGCGTCATACGAGACAGTTTTACTGCTTAATGATACAATTCTAATGATTGAACATTTACGATAATTATGAATACGTTTTGATTGCAGACAACTGCTATCTAACGTGGAGTTACAAACTTACCTGTGGACAGACAAGACACTTTAAACAGCGCCACCATGTCTGAGCGAAAAGCCGTGATCAAGAATGCAGACATGCCGGAAGACATGCAGCAGGACGCCGTCGACTGCGCTACACAGGCCCTCGAGAAGTTCAACATCGAGAAGGACATCGCTGCTTACATCAAGAAGGAGTTCGATAAGAAGTACAATCCGACCTGGCACTGCATTGTGGGTAGGAACTTCGGCAGCTACGTCACGCACGAGACAAAACACTTCATTTACTTCTACTTGGGCCAAGTCGCCGTGCTGCTTTTCAAGTCTGGCTGAGACTCCAGTTACAGGAAGTTGAGAAAATGGATCGTTTGCATTTTTCTTGGCTATGATTTGGATGAGGATGAGGTGTTTGTAGTTCTTATTTTGTTTCCAACCCTATATGACATTGCAATTTATTCTGCTTGTTCATAATATCATTGGGAAGTTTTTACACATTTCGATGCTTATTCTGATTGTATATCACTGTTACCAGTGAAGGTCGATTGTATACTAGTGAAGGCTGATAAACAGATTACCGGATGGAGATAACAGCGTTACGGCCTGTCGTTACGAGGATGTAAATTGCGCCCCGACAATGTACGTGTCAGTTTGATGGCACATAGTAGCGTATAGTGTTTTCAAGTTTTCCAGTGAACAAAATGAAATAATTACCCTCTCGACGATCTCTGGTGCGTGTGTATGCGTTGGTGTGTGTATGTGCGTGTGTGCGTGTGAGTTTGACGGAGATACTGACGGGCATTGACGGTCCAATTTCCAGTGTTTTCGTCACATTGCAGTAATTTCCATAGACCCTAGCAATGATGCACGTTCATTCTGGGAATGCTTACCATAGGCCTTAGGACGCCATGCCAGCGATGAGAGGATGATGGAAATGGTGAAAACGACGACGACGATGATGGCGTCCATTCATAGAATTTCTCAGCGACAGAATACAGCAACCATGTACACTGTACTCTTAGTACGCTTACACTACTTTAGTGTTGGGAAGTTGTCGCATGATAAAGTGATAAGGGCAAGTAGGACCTAAGCTACATGCGTGAATTTAATGCACTAACGTCAGTTTGAGAAAAAGTGGGAAAATGGAAGAGAACGAGGAGAAAGCAGAAATAGCGAAGAAGCGCAGTAAGAAAAGAAACTATTCTCTTCACAGTTAAATTGTGCATACATTTTTAGAAAAAAAAAATTGTTGATTCAGGCTACGGTCAAAGTCCTGTCACTGGTAAATGCTTTTAATTACATCTGTGATGGTAATTAAAAAGAATGGATTTTTATTCAGCACAAGTTGACAGGGATCATACAGGATGAGAGAGAAAGCTGCTCTGCTATAACTTCTGAACTTGTACTTGGCAGGGTTGTAATTACAGTGTATAATTTTTGCGTTCATAAGACGATAAAGCGGCAGTATTTACTGGAAATGCCCCTTTTTTCATGAAAACGCCTTTAACTGCTAGACATTTCAAGTGTGAATTTAAAGTGATAACAAACGAAAACGTGTCTCCTTCTCCCTCACTGTGTTTTGCCATGTATGTTTATACGCAAGAATTGAATCCTGCTTGTATGTGACTGCATGCAGAACAAATCAATACGCCGTATATCAGTGTTTGTGTAGTCCGGCCTCTACGCCGTAATGTTGCAAAATCCTTTTTTTTTTTTTTTTTTTTTTTTTTTTTTAGTTGGTTAACATGTAAATGAATTTAATAAACTTTTAGACTGTTAAAACAAATCTCGTAAGCGTCAAAATTTCTATAAAATGCTAGAGGCCGACAGGAATTTAACAAAGTCACGTTTGGATCATATGTATAGAAGTTGTGAAAGAGGGAGAAAGAGTCGAAGTGGGACGGACTCAACAGAATTGAGAATCATATCACCTGTTTTTAAATGTTCAGTGGGAATATTCTGAACATGATTCTTGCTGAACAAAGTCATTTCACACACACACACACACACACAAATGCTTTTCTTGACAACTGTCCTGACGCTGCCCGACTATGATTCACTTCTTGGAATCAAATCATTTCACGACGTGTTTGAGCGGGTGTACATCACGAGACCGACACCCACGAGTCATGCAGCCCATGAGTTCGACACTGAGCAAAAAAGCACACGAGACCGACACATTGAAGGGAGATTATAGTATTGGTGGAGATGAGGACTGAGCTTGTAACTTTGTGCAAGATACACTAAGAAATTACTTATGAAATGTTCCAGAGCATACACATTCTAAGAGATAATTCAAAGTTTATTTGATGAAAACTGGTTTTGAAATGGATGAGATATGTCCAAACACAAAGTAAAACAAAGCGATTCTAATGAAAGGTAGGTCCCACCTCAAAACTAATTTTCATCAAATGAAAGTTGAATTCCTCTTGAAATTACATGCTCTTTCATATTTCATAGGAAGTTTCTCATTATCTCACCTAAAAAGTTTGTTTTTCGTCCCACGTCAAAGGATGTACGTGCATGTCCGTGCTGTTCAATAGTACTAGTATTAGAAGAAAATGCCAAATGATTTTGTGAACAGTGCTTGGTGTGTTTTTCTTTTGAGTTCAACAATCTTGTCGACATGACTGGAGGCAAGATAAACATTGCATTTTAAGATTCATATGTCCCTTTTCCAACCGTTAGCATGCTGAAAATCAGACTCCTTTCATAAGTTGGAACATTTAAGAGGAAGGTAATTCAGATCTTTCCTCAGAATAATTAAACTGGAAATTTCTTTATGATGGAGGGGGAAACATTTTGATTCCGAGTAAAATTTATACCGTTATTCTCTGTGCAAAAGTAAGCCGTATCCTTGAGCGACATGCGATTGTTTTTTTTTTTCTTTTTAACTCTAAGGTGTACATACGTATCACCGTAAAATTTCACACACGATCATGGGAAATATTCTTCAATCATGTAAAATTACGTGACGTTTGCAAAAGGGACATAATTATGACCTTTAATCCTTGGTTGTCATAGTTATCTGTGTAAGTTTTATGTAATTTTTCCGTCTGCTCAACAGTATCGATGGGATTGTAGTGAGTTTTGAGAACCGCGACAAAACACGTATGCTATGTAATTATTGTCTGTCATAGATCACTGAAGTCGACGAAGCAGACACACAAACACACACACAAAACACATCTGCACACACCCATACCATTCTGTCAAAGACCATGAACGAATTGATGTACTGGACGTTTGGAATTGAAGTACACCAACTTTTTCCCCTTCTCCCTGAATATTCAATCAAAATATCCTTACGGCCCTTCAGGCCGGTGTTCTCCCACGAGATCGACACCAACGAGTCATACAGCCCACGAGCTGGACACCAAGTAAAACAATGAGCTAGTACATTGTACGACACTGGGCAAACAAGGCCCATGAGCTCGACACTAGGGGTGGTATTCTGAAATCCTTCCTAGGAAGAAATTTCTTCCTAAGTCAGGATTTTTTCCTAAGTGGTATTCTGAAAATCTTCCTAAGTTTCTTCCTAAGTAGATTTAGGAAGAAACTTAGGAAGGGGGCGGGAATATGCAAATTTCTGACTTAGGAAGAAGTTGGTATTCTAGAATGCACTTAGGAAATGCACGTAGAATGCACTTGGGGTGGTATTCTGAAAATCTTCCTAAGTTTCTTCCTAAGTTTCTTCCTAAGTCAGAAACTTAGGAAGTGCCTAGGAAAGACAAAATTGGTATTCTGAAATTTCTTCCTAGGCACTAGTTAATGCAAATTAGGCCATCCTTATCCCTGCCCACGTCCTTTCCTAAGCCAATACGAAATGCCGTATCATAAGGAACTAACCAATGACAATCGCATATTACTATGACGTAGGGTCAAATACACGAGTGCGAGGCATGTCCCCTTTCTCACCTCATTTCGCGCATCAAAGTACATGTGCGCGCAATGACTGACAAGTGCGCCTATCAAGATGCTTGCAGTTTGCTATTCTTAACAACGTACTTAGGACAGGGGTGGGGCTTTCCTAAATATTTTCCTAAAATTCTTTCCTAAGTGCATTCCAGAATACCAACTTCTTCCTAAGTCAGAAATTTGCATATTCCCGCCCCCTTCCTAAGTTTCTCCCTAAGTATACTTAGGAAGAAACTTAGGAAGATTTTCAGAATACCACTTAGGAAAAAATCCTGACTTAGGAAGAAATTTCTTCCTAGGAAGGATTTCAGAATACCACCATTGGTGCATAGAAGTCGTTGACTTCGGACGTGTATTGGTGGAGCTCCTGGAAATACTCCTGGATATTTTGGGATTTTCGTCTGACGATGCTCTCGACTCGGGCTCAGAAGAGGAGGAAGAAAATGCAGATGATGTCAGTAATACGCCATTCACACAGAGTGATATTGGTTCACCACTTCATATGTCTTCACCCAGTAGAAAAGTTGTAAGACGTAGGAAGTCTAACTTCCGATCCATTAAGATCCTCAATGTCAACTGCCAAAGTATTCGCGCCAAAAAACAGTCTTTCCATCTCCTGACGCAAATACATGATCCAGAAGTTGTCATTGGTACTGAATCATGGCTATCGTCATCGGTCAATAATAATGAGGTGTTCCCAACTGATCAATATCATATTGAGAGAAGAAATATACCTAATGACCCTCATGGTGGAGTGTTTATTGCTACTAAGAGAGAACTTCTAGCTACAAGAGAAATCGAACTTGAAACAGATTGTGAAATTCTCTGGTGTAAATTAAATATGGCGGGATCTAAGACTCTTCATATAGCAGCGTACTACAGGCCTCATGAAAATGACGAAGAGAGTCTTGCAGAGCTTCAACGATCCCTGTGTAAATTGAATCGCGATCATATGGTAGTCATAGGAGGTGATTTTAACCTACCTGGATGGGATTGGAAAACCAGACAGGTGAAAGCATGTCGTCACCCAGCGCTTCATCATGCTTTTGGTTCTATGCTTGATGACCATGGGTTAACGCAGGTAGTTACGGAAACAACCAGGAAAGAAAACGTCCTTGATCTATTCCTAGTAAATAATCCAACATTAGTCACTGATGTCTCAGTTGTACCAGGCATTTCAGATCATGATTGCCCAATTCTCACGATTGCTGGTTGTCCAACTCGCCAGAAGCTAGTAAGAAGGAAAATCAACATCTACAGCAAAGCGGATTGGGAGAAATTTGCTGATTTCATGCAAGGTGTAGGCAAGGAAATTGAAGATAAGCTTGACTTTTGCTCAGTGAATGAGGCTTGGGTTACGTTCAAGAATGGAATAGAGAAGGGAATGACAGAGTTTGTTCCACATAAGATGACATCCAAAAAGAATGACATACCTTGGATTTCAAACAAGATTAAAAGGTTGATCAAAAGGAGAGATAGGTTGAACAAAAAAAGTCGGAACATGAAATTGAGAAACCACGGGGTAGTCCCTTTTGAATTGGAGGAAGAGTTGAAAGCAGTTAAGAAATCACTGCAGCAGGAGCTAAGGAGGGCTTATTGGAATTATGTGGAATCTCTTTTTTCTATCGATGAAGATACCACAGAATTTGAGAGTATGAAGAGATTTTGGGGCTTCATCAAACACAACAGGACTGATAATACAGGAATAAGAGAACTGAAAAGTGATGGTATTACGATCACTGATCCAATTGCAAAAGCTGAAGCATTGAACCAACAGTTCGAAAGTGTTTTCACCAAGGAAACTCCCATACCGAATGACTTACTACCGGAAACCTCAGACTTTGAAGAAATGGAGGATATTTTGTTTACATCAAAGGGTGTAGAGAAGTTGCTTTGTGGTTTGAAGACATACAAGGCCCCTGGACCGAATGGTATAACTCCACGAGTCTTGAAGCAGCTGGCAAAAATTCTGGCTCCAATTCTTTGCAATATCTTCCGGTTGTCATATGAATTAAGTGAAATACCAAATGATTGGCGTGAAGCAAGTTATTGTACCAGTCTACAAGAAAGGTAATCGATCTACTCCTGTAAACTACCGCCCCATTTCGCGGACATGTATTTGCTGTAAACTAATGGAACACGTTTTAGCCAGCAAAATTATGAAGCACGGGGAAGAAAATAACATCATTTTTCCCCTACAATATGGCTTCCGTAAGAACATGTCATGTGAACAACAATTACTTGGTTTCACAGGCGATTTACAAAGGAACTTGGATGCAGGGCGTCAAACGGATGTTATAGTCATGGATTTTTCAAAAGCTTTTGACAAGGTTGGACATGAGCGGCTTTTACGTAAACTGGACTACTACGGTATCAGGGGGAAAAATCTGAAATGGATTCAAAGTTTTCTCAATGGAAGAAGTCAGAGGGTTGTTTTGGATGGTATTAAATCTTCTTCAGTAGCGGTAGGATCTGGAGTGCCTCAGGGGTCGGTTCTTGGGCCTTGCCTCTTTCTGCTTTACATCAATGACTTGCCTGATGGTCTCGCGTCAAAGGTTCGCCTTTTTGCCGATGATGCAATTTCTTACATGACCATCGACAATCAACATCATACGCAAAATCTTCAAGAGGACCTAAACAAAATTGGTGACTGGGCGAAAAAATGGATGATGGATTTGAACACAGATAAGTGCAAGGTTTTGACAATATCCAGGAAAAGAAGTAAGGTGCAACACGTGTATCATCTAAATAACGCCCCTCTTGAATCTGTTGAATCCGTGAAGTACTTAGGTGTAACCATCACTTCTGATTTGAAGTGGACCCAACACATCAATAATACTGTCAATAAAGCCAATAACGTGCTTGCATTTCTAAAACGCAATCTTCGCATAAAATCTTCTGATGTTAAAGCCACAGCTTACAAAACGTTGGTTCGACCAATTGTTGAGTATGCTTCTACAGTTTGGGACCCATCTACCAAGAACCTAATCCACCAAGTGGAAATGGTCCAGAGAAGAGCTGCGCGATTCACTTTAAATCGCTACCATAACACCTCGAGTGTCACCAAAATGCTACAAGAACTTGATTGGACCACTCTGGAACAGCGCAGAGAAAATGACAGGCTAATTATGATGTACAAAATACACAATAATCTTAGTCCTCTTTCAGCACAGGACTATAATTATCAAACAGGCTACTCAGTTAACGAGAGCCTCGCAACCACACTCCTATCAGGTACCATATTCGAGAACTGAATCGCATTGCCATTCGTTCTTCCCAAGAACTGTAAGGAACTGGAATTTCGAAACCGTCTAACGTTTGATCACAGTGGCTAGTTTTCGTCAAATTTTCTATGTGCTTGTAAATATCTGTAAATAAATTGTATTATAATGTAAATAGCACCAGTCTGCAAGAATCTTCAGTCTATTGAAGGAGGCAGACTTAATCAGAAGAAGAAGAAGAAGGAAAGAATTTTAGGAAAATATTTAGGAAAGCTCCACCCCTGTCCTAAGTACCCGTACGTTGTTAAGAATAGCAAACTGCAAGCATCGTGATAGGCGCGCTTGTCAGTCATTGCGCGCACATGTACTTTGATGCGCGAAATGAGAGTGAGAAAGGGGACATGCCGCGCACTCGTGTATTTGACCCTACGTCACAGTTATATGCGATTGTCATTGGCAGACATTAGCCGGGTTCACACGTACAAAATAGCGGGATGACGATCGCGATCCACATCTCGATTTTTTTTTTATTTATTTATTTTTTTTTTTGCGAGCGTCCACACGTATCAAATTAGCGGGATAGCGATCGCGATCGGTCCACATGTACCGAATTATCACGCTAATTGCCGATAGAGAAGAGATTTTGGGGCTTCATCAAACACAACAGGACTGATAATACAGGAATAAGGGAACTGAAAAGTGATGGTATTACGATCACTGATCCAATTGCAAAAGCTGAAGCTTTGAACCAACAGTTCAAAAGTGTTTTCACCAAGGAAACTTCCATACCGAATGACTTACTACCGGAAACCTCAGACTTTGAAGAAATGGAGGATATTTTGTTTACATCAAAGGGTGTAGAGAAGTTGCTTTGTGGTTTGAAGACATACAAGGCCCCTGGACCGGATGGTATAACTCCACGAGTCTTGAAGCAGCTGGCAAAAATTCTGGCTCCAATTCTTTGCAATATATTCCGGTTGTCATATGAATTAAGTGAAATACCAAATGATTGGCGTGAAGCAAATGTTGTACCAGTCTGCAAGAAAGGTAATCGATCTACTCCTGTAAACTACCGCCCCATTTCGCTGACATGTATTTGCTGTAAACTAATGGAACACGTTTTAGCCAGCAAAATTATGAAGCACAGGGACGAAAATAACATAATTTTTCCCCTACAATATGGCTTCCGTAAGAACATGTCATGTGAACAACAATTACTTAGTTTCACAAGCGATTTACAAAGGAACTTGGATGCAGGTCGTCAAACGGATGTTATAGTCATGGATTTTTCAAAAGCTTTTGACAAGGTTGGACATGAGCGGCTTTTACGTAAACTGGACTACTACGGTATCAGGGGGAAAAATCTGAAATGGATTCAAAGTTTTCTCAATGGAAGAAGTCAGAGGGTTGTTTTGGATGGTATTAAATCTTCTTCAGTAGCGGTAGGATCTGGAGTGCCTCAGGGGTCGGTTCTTGGGCCTTGCCTCTTTCTGCTTTACATCAATGACTTGCCTGATGGTCTCGCGTCAAAGGTTCGCCTTTTTGCCGATGATGCAATTTCTTACATGACCATCGACAATCAACATCATACGCAAAATCTTCAAGAGGACCTAAACAAAATTGGTGACTGGGCGAAAAAATGGATGATGGATTTGAACACAGATAAGTGCAAGGTTTTGACAATATCCAGGAAAAGAAGTAAGGTGCAACACGTGTATCATCTAAATAACGCCCCTCTTGAATCTGTTGAATCCGTGAAGTACTTAGGTGTAACCATTACTTCTGATTTGAAGTGGACCCAACACATCAATAACACTGTCAATAAAGCCAATAACGTGCTTGCATTTCTAAAACGCAATCTTCGCATAAAATCTTCTGATGTTAAAGCCACAGCTTACAAAACGTTGGTTCGACCAATTGTTGAGTATGCTTCTACAGTTTGGGACCCATCCACCAAGAACCTAATCCACCAAGTGGAAATGGTCCAGAGAAGAGCTGCGCGATTCACTTTAAATCGCTACCATAACACCTCAAGTGTCACCAAAATGCTACAAGAACTTGATTGGACCACTCTGGAACAGCGCAGAGAAAATGACAGGCTAATTATGATGTACAAAATACACAATAATCTTACTCTTCTTTCAGCACAGGACTATATTATCAAACAGGCTACTCAGTTAACGAGAGCCTCGCAACCACACTCCTATCAGGTACCATATTCGAGAACTGAATCGCATCGCCATTCGTTCTTCCCAAGAACTGTAAGGAACTGGAATTCCCTGTCGTCAGACATTGTTTCTGCGCCATCTGTGGGATCATTTCGAAACCGTCTAACGGTTGTTCACAGTGGCTAGTTGTTTTCGTCAAATTTTCTATGTGCTTGTAAATATCTGTAAATAAATTGTATTATAATGTAAATAGCACCAGTCTGCAAGAATCTTCAGGCTATTGAAGGAGGCAGACTTAACCAGAAGAAGAAGAAGAAGAAGAAGAAAACAGCAAAGCCTGCAAACTGGGCCACACAGCGCCCTTCTCTATCACTGCCTGCGCGCACTAAAATACCTTTGTCCATTGTCTTTTACGCGTCAGTGGTGTGGTTCGCGCGCTGTTGTTGTTGTGCTCCAAAGAGGTGAAGGACCTCTTCGCAGAGGCCTCGCTGTTGTGATGTGCGCATAACATGATGGGATATAAAAACTCGAGATTCTAATCCCGACCATTCACACGTACAAGCGCGCGGCCAATTATCCCGCTAATTGAGGAACCAGCGCAAGATTTCTTGGGATTAGCATCGCGATGCTTATCCCACTAATTTTCGGGTTTTTTTCTGTCCACACGTGCAAAAAACTCGGGATGACGATCGCGATGCAAATCTCGAGATTTGTATCCCGCTAATTGGTGTACGTGTGAACCCGGCTATTGGTTAGTTCCTTATGATACGGTATTTCGTATTGGCTTAGGAAAGGACGTGGGTGGGGATAAGGATGGCTTAATTCGCATTAAGAAGTGCCTAGGAAGACATTTCAGAATACCAATTTTGTCTTTCCTAGGCACTTCCTAAGTTTCTGACTTAGGAAGACACTTAGGAAGAAACTTAGGAAGATTTTCAGAATACCACCCTAGGCAAATAAGGCCCACGAGCTAGGCACTGTGTACATTAATTTTAGCTCATGGGCCTCTTTTGCCTATAGTGTCGAGCTCGTGGGCCTTGTTTGCCTAGTGTCGAGCCCCTGGACCTTATTTGCCCAGTGTCTTGTTCGTAGACCGTAGCTCGTGGGCATATTTTAGCTGATGTCGATCTCATGGGCCTTGCTCACTTAGTGTCTAGCTCGTGGGCTGTATGACTCGCGGGTGCCGAGCTCATGACGTGCACCCCTTCGTGTTGAGAAGACCATCTGTGTCAGCCTTACAGGAATTCTTGACGCAGCAGGAGCATAGCTCATAGCTCCTGAACTCCATTGGCGTGAATATAAACATATTATGTACAGTGATCATCTTCACACGGTTTGCGAAATACGATTAACAGAGGCACTGATCTTGAGAAAAGACGAACGTTTATTGAAGTACAGTGTATTTCGGTAGATATATGATTTTACAATATTCTCATAGCCTATAATTTAAATGGTTGTTCATTTTCCTAAGTTCATTTTATTTAGGCTATAACGTTTGATATAATATATATATGTCATTGATTCAATATTAAACGTACAACCAATACATAGTTCGACTTTACATTACATTCTATTCTTCTGTCACTTAATTTGTACGTTTATAAGTTACTGTGGAATCACACTAATACCTACGCGCACGTGTAGCTATATACAAAAATGATCGTCACACACCCACTGCACTCAATGCTGAGAACTTAAAGATAAACATTTAAGTTTCTTCTGTTTCAGTTTTTGTTTTTCGAGTGATAAAGACAATTAAAACGCGGTGTTATGAAGCAAAACAATACTTTTGTCATAATAAACTGTTATTTCAGGCTTGTAAAGTGCCCTTTTAATATCTTCAAAGGTGGTTTTTTTTTTTTACCATTTAGCTACACAAATCTAGCAAAATAGTTCAAAGAATAACACAGCTACTCATTGATTAGACTGATTAATGAATACACGTAGTTATAAACAATAGGTCCTGCAACACAATACGAGTGAACCTAATAATTTCATTGTAATAAAAAATGACAATAAGCAGCTCACAAGTCAAATGACATTAGGTTTTGAACTAGTATTCTTTCGATGGATTATTCAAGATATTGTGTGATGGGATAGAGGATATTGAAGATCGGGCGGCAGTTATACTGGGTGCTCGGGAACCTGCGTATTTAGGGGCTGTGATAAGGATCGGTGCAGGAGACGAATGGTAAAAAAAAAAAAAAAAAAAGAAAAGTCATGCACCAATCACAATAATCATGCAGAATAAAAGCGTACCGTAGCGTCGCATGTGATTACCTAATATCATATTGTCATATAATATTCCCCATATTACACAACGTCCCAATAACGTTTTTATTACCCACGTCCTCAGATTATGGCTGATGGTGTAATCAGTGATCTCTGTATAAAGACGTCTCTTATGTAACAATCAATGAAATAGGAATGCCAAATTTAGGACAAAACACGCGTGTCCAACCCGTCGGACACTAAATCTTGTAGTGGTACTCATTTTCGCCATAGATTCTATATGCAGATTATGAACACAGGATTAACTATGGTATATCACACTAACTTAATGTGAACCTGTATCACAAAAACGAACACAAAGTCGCCAGACATGAAATTTTAGTGAAGAGCATATTCTGAAAGAGCAGACTTTAAGCTTTGAAATGATGTATAACTCAAATCAAATGGACTCTCCAAACCTATCTAAATATTGGAAAGAAAGCACGCACTCAGGAAAAGTGTGAACTGAGTAAAGAGGCTCTGAAGTACAGTGTCTATTCAAGCACTAATTTTTTACCAGGCCGTGCTGGCTGTGCGATTAATGGGACAAAAAACAGGATGTAAACCACCAGAGTAACAACAAGGAAGAGATTATTAGATTAAACTGAAGTTGAGCATGCCTTATTAACACATTCTGTCCATCCTAATGGCAAATTTCAAAGCAGTGGCATCATCCTTTCAAAAGTTATGAGAGTTGAAAGTGAAGAGTGTGTACAAGATTTAAAAAAAAAAAAAAGGAAAAGGTGACTCCAAAGAAACACCTAATCACGCTACTCTACGACAAAACCCTTCGAGATAAACTGCTAAAAAAACACTTTCCTGCTCGTTTTATGAGCCCACATTTAGCATAATGTAGAGGAAGACTTGCTATTTCAGAAAATATGAAAAAGTCAAGATCGGCTAGCGAGGTTGACCCATTTCAACTATTTTCAGTCCTCACACAAAATCAGTGTGTGCGACTTTTTGTTCGTTTTGTGATGCACGGTCACAAATCAAAATGGTCAGGTCTTGCAACAGTTAGATTGAAGAGAGAGAGAGAGGGAAAACACCCCTGACACAATACATTTGAATAGTGAATGACTCATAGTTCTGCGTGAATAGTAAGAAAATAAACCAGTGTATGACATTTCATTTACATTCATTTTCAACACTGTAGACGGAAATTTGTATCAAATCTTGCAGATGACATGCAACTGTCACAAATGTACACACAAGTAGTTATGTACATGTATCAAGGCTGTATGCATGGTTGTTTCATGTGTATGTACACAGGGTGACCAGATTAATGGAGAACATTCTATATGATATAGATATAGTACATACAGGCTGACTAGATCAGTGGAGAATTTTCTACATGGTATACAATGTAGCTACAGTACATGTATGCATGTGACAGGAAATACATTATAGCTCACTCAATCTAGAATGATTTAACCCATTCCAGAAAATTCTAGGAAGTGCTGGCTGAGTGAGGCACTGCCCTTGTAACCCAATGTGATTGGTAGTTAATTTTGGCAATGATGTTATGCACATATTAGGCAGTGAGTCATCCAGGATTCCTGGAATTTGGACTTGCTAGTATGTTCAGGTATGTGGCCCCAGGTTGGAGAAAATTACAGAATGTACTAGAAAGGGGTGAATGGATAGTATATAAGCAGGAGAAATTCTGAGGTAGGCAGAGTACCCAACACCTCTGCTCTGAGAGTTACGTCACTTCTGGCTCTGAAGCGACTTGTTATAGTCAGTCCTGTGTTACCTGCTGACCTGCTATACAAACTGTGTTTGTGGAGATAAGGCCTGGGAGACATTTTGCCTGCAGAGAATTAATTTGCCTACGTTGGAGATAAACTCCATGTTTTAGTGTCAACGGACATTGTTACGGCAAAGCTGTGACGGGCTGGATTCTTTGCTGGACATTATAAAGTGAATCATCATTCAACGCATCAACTGGACGTGGTCGTCACAACGTTTGGATTCTGCGCGTTTCGCCGTGGACATCTATCGTGGATTTTACCCCGGATTTATACTGTGGATTAATGCAACCTGTGCCTTTGGAGTTACGTCGGAGGAATCATTCATCGGTGCGTCAAGGATCATTCATCGGTGCATCGAACATCGTATCTGAACATTTTCAAAGGACTACTTGATAACATAATATGTAAGTGATTCTATTACCGATTTGTAATTGTTTCTATTGATCATTATTGTACTGATGTGAAAGCCGATTACGAGTCCGTACCCACAATATCACTGTTAATAAATCGCCTGAACATTAGTTGATTGTTTCTTTTGTGCGATCATTCTCAGAGTGATTTTGGTCGTAACAAAATTGGGGGCTTGTCCGGGAAATGAATTTAAAGCCAAACTTAGAATTTGGAACGTTCCGGAATCCAGAATATTGGTACAGACAAAATACCAGTTGAGTTGATTGTTCAATTGTACATTGTGTGTATACATTGTAACAATGTCAATCAGTACAATGGATGTTCAGGCATTTGTTCAGAGGAAAGATTTGTCCCTCAAAGATTTGCAAAGGTTACGCAAATGTGATTTGACTGCTATTGCACAGCATTTGAATGTTGATGTTCCACAAGGTGTAAGAAAGGCAGAGATTCTTGACTTGGTAGCTGGTCACATGGAGCTCAAAGAAGACATTGACATTCCAGATCGAGCTCAAATTTCAGATCAAACACGGCTTGAGCTTGCGAAATTGGAAATGGAGAAAGAGAAGATGAGATTAGAACTAGAAAGAGAGCAAAGGGCTAGAGAAATGGAAATGAAGGAAAGGGAATGGCTAGAGAAATGGAATTAAAGGAAAGAGAAAGGGAAAGAGAGAGGGAAAGAGAACAAAGAGAAATGGAAATGAAGGAAAGGGAAAGGGCTAGAGAAGTAGAAAGAGAAATTGAAATGAAGAAAATTGAAGTGGAGCAACAACTGAAATTGCGTGAGATGGAATTGACTCATGCACAAACTGTTGGAAATCGTGAAAGGGCTCCCTCTGAATTTGATTTGGCCAAGAACATTCGATTGGTGCCAAAGTTTGAGGAAAACAGAGTTGATGCATACTTTGTGTCATTTGAGAAGGTGGCTAACAGTTTGAAATGGCCACAGGAATTTTGGCCTATGCTCCTTCAAAGTGTGTTTGTCGGCAAAGCAGCTGATGTGTACTCATCTCTCTCTGAAGAGCAATCACGTGACTATGCTACAGTCAAGAAGGCAGTGTTGAATGCGTATGAGTTGGTGCCAGAGGCGTACAGACATAAGTTCAGAAATTCGTACCGCAAACCAGGCCAGACACATGTTGAGTTTGCTCGTGAAAAAGAAATGATGTTTGATAGGTGGTATAGATCCCTGAAAGTGGATCAGGATTTTGATAACCTACGTGAGGTTGTTCTCTTGGAAGAATTCAAAAAGAGTGTTGCTTTCAGTGTGAGGTCGCATTTGGATGATCACAAAGTGACAAGTTTGCATAAAGCAGCCTTGATGGCTGATGAGTATGAGCTGACCCACAGAAATGACAACAGACCACCTTTCAGGAATTTCTCTGGAAACAAGAGAGACAAAACTGAGTCGAGCAATCCAAAGAATGCTGGTTCTGGAAAAGGCACGAGTTCTGAAACTTCATCGGCACCAAAGCCTCAATCTGACAAAGGGTCCAGTACAAGTGCAAATGTCATCAAATGTTTTCACTGTAACAAGACAGGGCATGTAAAGTCACAGTGTTGGAAGTTGCAAAACAAAACAAAGAAGGACATGGGATTTGTTATGTCAAAAAGTGTCCTACCCGAAAATAGTGTCCCTTTCAGTGAAACACAGGCCATTGAAAGTCGATCTCCCAAATTCAAAGATAGGACTAAGCAGGTGGATGAGAGCTATCGTAGCTTTTTGTTTGATGGTGAGGTGACCCCATGTACTTCTGGTGAGGCAGGTAAGCCAGTAGTCATCCTGCGGGATACGGGGGCCTCTCAGTCGTTGATGGTGGATGGTGGTATGACTTTTCCACCAGATAGTGCAGTGAATGCAAAAGTCTTGATTCAGACTGTTGATGGCAGTTATATGTCAGTACCACTGTATAGAGTGGATTTGAAGTGTGACCTAGTTTCTGGTCCTGTTACTGTTGGAGTTGTTCCTGAGTTGCCCATGGCAGGCATTGACTTCCTGTTGGGGAATGACTTGGCTGGGGACAAGGTGGTTGCGTCTCCAGTTGTTTCGGATAAACCAGTGGTGGTTGCTGAAACTGAGCAGTTGCAGGAGGAGTTTCCTGGGATTTTCCCAGATTGTGTCGTGACTAGGTCTCAGGCTCGTAGAGCTGTTCAAGATGATGCGGATTCTGTTGATGTGGAGGAGAATTCCGGTGTTTGGTTGGCAGAAACCTTTTTCAAGGATTTGAATGATGGGGTTGCTGTATTAGGCTCCGAGGCTAACAGTGATGGGCTGTTTAGCAAGTCTTCCTTGGTTGAAGCACAGCAGGCAGACTCTGAGTTGAAAGGCTTGTCTCAGACGGCGTGTTCTGAGGCTGAGGCTGAAAAGGTCCCTGAGTGCTATTATGTCAAAGATGGCATTTTGATGAGGAAGTGGAGACCTCCCCATAGGCCAGCTGATGAGGATTGGACGGTGGTCCGTCAAGTTGTTGTCCCTCCCTGTTACCGCGGTGAGATCTTGAGGATTGCTCACGAGTTACCTGTTGGCGGCCATTTAGGCGTCAGAAAGACAAAGGATCGGATCATGAGGCATTTCTATTGGCCAGGGTTGAATGTGGATGTGGCTGAGTTTTGCAAGACTTGTCACACATGTCAGGTGGCTGGTAAACCACAGCATTCAGTGAAGCCGGCGCCATTGATTCCGATACCTGCGTTTGAAGAACCATTCAGTCGGGTTCTAGTTGACTGTGTTGGACCTTTGCCTAGGACTAGGTCGGGTCATAAGTACCTCTTGACAATCATGGATATGTCTACACGGTTTCCAGAGGCTATCCCATTGCGAAATATCACTGCTAAGACTGTGGTAGATGCTCTAGTGCAGTTTTTCACTAGGTATGGGTTGCCCAAGGAAGTGCAGTCTGACCAAGGGTCAAATTTCATGTCAGGCATATTTCAAGAGGTGATGTATCGTTTGGGTGTGAAGCAGCTGAAGTCGTCAGCTTACCATCCCCAATCCCAAGGTGCGTTGGAGCGCTACCACCAGACCCTAAAGACAATGATTAGGGCATTTTGTGAGGAGTATCCCGAGGATTGGGATAAGGGCATCCCTTTCCTGCTATTCGCAACGAGGGACTCCCCAAATGAGTCGACGGGTTTCAGCCCATTTGAGTTGGTGTACGGTCATGAAGTTAGGGGCCCACTGAAGCTCATCAAAGAGAAATTCATGACTGAGGATGATGAGGTCCACCTACTTGACTATGTGTCAAAGTTTCGTGAAAGGCTTTCAAAGGCTTGTGAGGTAGCTAGGAAACACTTGAAAGTGTCACAAGACTCAATGAAGAGAAAGGCAGACCAAAATGCCAAAGCCCGAACCTTCAAACCAGGTGACAAAGTTCTTGTACTGCTGCCCATACAAGGTGAACCACTGAAAGCCAAGTTCAGTGGCCCATACTGTGTCAAAAAGAAACTAAATGATGTGAACTATGTGATCAGTACGCCAGACAGACGAAAAGATCAGAGGGTGTGTCATGTAAACATGCTGAAAGAGTACTATGAGAGAAAGGCTAGTCAGCCTGTAGGTGTAGCTCAGGTGGTAGAAGAAGTAGTAGATGAAGAGGGAGAAGCCCAAGATGAGAATGGGAGTGCGCCCTCTAGTGCCAGGTTGTCTAACTCAGAGATGTTAGGGAAAGTAGATGAGGCACTGGACTACCTACCTGAAAATCAGAGGAAAGATGTGACTAGTCTGTTACATGAGTACAAAGAATTGTGTAAAGACAAACCAGGCTGCACCCCTCTGGCTGTACATGATGTTGATGTAGGAGATGCTGACCCTATCAAGCAAAACCCTTACAGACTAAACCCGAGCAAACTGCAAAAAGTACGGGAAGAGGTTCAGTACATGTTAGACAATGACATAATAGAACCGAGTAAAAGCAGTTGGAGCTCCCCAATCGTCATGGTGCCCAAACCGGATGGGTCTCAAAGATTCTGTATAGACTACCGAAAGGTAAAAGCCGTGACGAAAACAGATTCTTTCCCCATTCCCAGACTAGAAGACTGCATTGACAGGGTCGGAAATTCTGCATATGTCAGTAAAATAGACCTTCTAAAAGGATACTGGCAAGTGCCCTTGACCGACAAAGCCAGGGAGATTTCTGCCTTTGCTACACCAGATGGCTTGTTCCAATTCAAAGTAATGCCATTCGGCATGAAAAATGCTCCGGCCACCTTCCAACGGCTAACAAACCAAATCATTGCCGGACTTGACAACTGTGTAGTATACATTGATGACATCCTAGTGTATAGTGACACGTGGGAAGAGCACATTACACACTTGCGGCAACTTTTTGATCGACTCAAGGAGGCCGGATTGGTGATTAATCTGGCAAAGAGTGAATTTGCAAAGGCCAAAGTGGTGTATCTCGGGCATGTAGTCGGTCAGGGACAGGTATTGCCAAGAGAAGCCAAGGTAGAAGCTATACTAGGCTTTCCCATCCCCCAGTCCAAGAAGGAGTTGCTCAGATTCCTGGGCATGGCTGGTTTCTACAGGAAATTTGTGCCAAATTTCAGCACTGTAGTCACCCCCCTAACAAACCTGCTGAAGGGTAAGGCAAAATACACCTGGACTGATGAGTGTCAAAGGGCCTTCGAGAAACTAAAAGCAGTCCTTGCTAATGAGCCTGTTCTGGCAGCTCCTGACTTCCAAAAGCCATTCAAAGTGGCAATCGATGCTAGTGATGTAGGAGTGGGAGCGGTTTTGCTCCAAGAAGATGAAGAAGGCACTGAACGACCGGTTAGCTACTTTTCCAAAAAGTTGAACGCATACCAAAAGAAATACTCAACTATCGAGAAGGAGGCTCTCAGTCTCATCCTTGCCCTCCAGCAATATGAAGTGTACTTGACAAATAGCAAAGGGGAGATCACGGTCTATACTGACCACAACCCCTTGGTCTTTTTAGACAGGTTCAAAATGAAAAACAATAGACTGTTCAGATGGAGCATGATGACGCAGCCATATGCTCTCAAAATCAAACATGTGGCAGGCAAAAATAATGTAATTGCTGACGCTTTGTCAAGAGTGTAACATGAAGAGAGTATCAAAGGTGAAAAGTTTTCACCGCATATCACTTACAGTGTACATTGTATGTGTTTAGCATATCCATTAATGTATGCAAAACAGTTTGACATGATTGTATAAGCTCCGAGAATCCAAGCAATATCAATGTAACTGGTATCCATGAAAAGAGAACATGGAATCAATGCAGCTTTTCAAAAGGCATGTGATAGTATGTGATTATGGTTGTTTGAGTTGGATTTTACCTCACATTCATTGTAAATAACAATGAGAAATTGTGAAGGTAAAAGAAACCCTTGCTACGGCAAGGCTTTCTTTTTCCCATGGGGGATGGTGTCACAAATGTACACACAAGTAGTTATGTACATGTATCAAGGCTGTATGCATGGTTGTTTCATGTGTATGTACACAGGGTGACCAGATTAATGGAGAACATTCTATATGATATAGATATAGTACATACAGGCTGACTAGATCAGTGGAGAATTTTCTACATGGTATACAATGTAGCTACAGTACATGTATGCATGTGACAGGAAATACATTATAGCTCACTCAATCTAGAATGATTTAACCCATTCCAGAAAATTCTAGGAAGTGCTGGCTGAGTGAGGCACTGCCCTTGTAACCCAATGTGATTGGTAGTTAATTTTGGCAATGATGTTATGCACATATTAGGCAGTGAGTCATCCAGGATTCCTGGAATTTGGACTTGCTAGTATGTTCAGGTATGTGGCCCCAGGTTGGAGAAAATTACAGAATGTACTAGAAAGGGGTGAATGGATAGTATATAAGCAGGAGAAATTCTGAGGTAGGCAGAGTACCCAACACCTCTGCTCTGAGAGTTACGTCACTTCTGGCTCTGAAGCGACTTGTTATAGTCAGTCCTGTGTTACCTGCTGACCTGCTATACAAATTGTGTTTGTGGAGATAAGGCCTGGGAGACATTTTGCCTGCAGAGAATTAATTTGCCTACGTTGGAGATAGACTCCATGTTTTAGTGTCAACGGACATTGTTACGGCAAAGCTGTGACGGGCTGGATTCTTTGCTGGACATTATAAAGTGAATCATCATTCAACGCATCAACTGGACGTGGTCGTCACAACGTTTGGATTCTGCGCGTTTCGCCGTGGACATCTATCGTGGATTTTACCCCGGATTTATACTGTGGATTAATGCAACCTGTGCCTTTGGAGTTACGTCGGAGGAATCATTCATCGGTGCGTCAAGGATCATTCATCGGTGCATCGAACATCGTATCTGAACATTTTCAAAGGACTACTTGATAACATAATATGTAAGTGATTCTATTACCGATTTGTAATTGTTTCTATTGATCATTATTGTACTGATGTGAAAGCCGATTACGAGTCCGTACCCACAATATCACTGTTAATAAACCGCCTGAACATTAGTTGATTGTTTCTTTTGTGCGATCATTCTCAGAGTGATTTTGGTCGTAACACAACAATTTGAAATCTCCAGATGTGGGTTTTCAAGGGCCCTGCATTGGTTCATTATTTGTAACTATGTGAGCACACATATTTATAATGATAGCCTCCACACCAGCAAATATATCCACCGAGTCGATTGCTGCAATAGCGCAGGTTGGAATGGTGATTACACACCCCGCTGCTGCACTCGTTGATATCTGTGTGAGATACATTCAGTTAAAAAATGAATAAATCTATTTTTCTGGGGTTTTTTCTCTCTTTTCTTTACCTATATTTTATTTGCTAAAGCTGGCCAGAAAGTTAGCAGCTTATTACTTGACTCATAGCAAACTGCCTGCCTGGGCAGCAATAATATTAGCAAAATATCATAAATTACTTCGAACGAACTCTCATGCTGGAAAGTGCCTGCATTTTAACAAGGTGATTGTGGTCATGGCCCAGCGTGCATTCAGCGATTGTTTTCCTTTTTTTTTTAAGTCTTGGAATCATTTGTAATAATACATTAGGTTGGTTTTTTTTTTCTTTTTTTTTTCCACCGGATCATTTTGTCGTAACAAGATGCCGTAGGTGGTAGTCACTGCAGTAATTATTAATCGGTAAAACTTGAAAAACAAGCAAATAAACCACCCAATATAGCTGACGACCTTAAAATAGTTTTGTTCGTTCTTGTTCTACGTTATGTTCTCTCTTAACTCCTGGTTTACATACGAGCATATTGTTGTCTCCGTTTAAAGGGACTTACAGCACTGGTTGAGGTGAGGATTCAGGTTTATAACATTTTTTGGTGAGATAATGAGAAACCTCTTATGTAATATGAAAAAACATGTAATTTCAAGAAGGATTCAACGTTTCTTTGATGAAAATTGGCCTTGAATTGGCTGAGATATCAAAAAAAAAAAATCCTAATGAAATTGACAGGCCACGACTTTTATTAGGATCTCTTTGTATTACCTTGTTTTTAGATATCTCAGTCATTTCACAACCAATTTTCATCGAATAAACTTTTGATTCCCCTTAGAATTGTATGCTCTTTAACATTTCAGAGAGTGTTGTTTCTCAATATCTTGCAAATCACCTCAACCAGTACTGTACAGTCCCTTTAATTGATTAAAACTGATGTATAACATGTACTCGCAGTGCATGATACGACACTCGGGATAAAGTTCAACATTCTTGCTTCTCTTGACGCCTAATGTTGGCTTTTAATATTTGCTATACAGTTTTCCTGGAAAAAAAAAAAAACCTTAAACCTCCCCCCCACTCCCCCCCCCCCCAAAAAAAAAAAAAACTAGAGATTAATAAGCAGAGGGGTGAAGACTGAGTATGAGTTTTCATCAATTTGTCTGCCTCTATACAAATAAAATTTGTAAGATCGCAATGCTTGAATAATCACCTTCTAAGAAATTTTCTTAAGAATTCGTTGAGATAATCCTTTTACAAAACGTTTTCATTGTCCACGATTTAAGAAAACTATAGGTAAAAAGAATTCTTGAAGAGACCTAATGACGCTCTCACTATTCTCAGTGCTTGGTTTTATGCTCAAAGAATTCAAGTCAACCAGAGCATGAATGAAGTTTTTCTTCAAAGCCAAAAGAAATAGGCGCAAACAAAATTACCTTGGCCACATCTTTTGCCCATCCAACCACTTTCACAGGTGCAGGTGTAATGGTTGACGCCATCACTGCAGTCACCGTGGATACATGGAGAGCTGTGACATTCGTCAATATCTGGAGTTTCAAGGACCAATGACAGGTGGATTGTACTCTCTAAAAAAAAATCGAGTGAAAATATTCACTCTTGAAGGAGTGAATAAAAAAAAATAGTGAATTTAGAGTTAAATTGGAGTGAATTTCGAGTGAAATGTTCATTTTCACTCATTTTGGAGTGACGTCAGGAATCACTCGAAGATTTTGGAGTGATCCCTGACGTCACTCTCTAACGAGTGAAAATGAACATTTTCACTAAAAATTCACTCCAATTTCACTCTAAATTTATATTTTTTGTATTCACTCCTTCAAGAGTAAAAATTTTCACTCGATTTTTTTAGAGAGTTATACACCTCATATGATATTTTACGACGTAGAGTAATGGCAGGGTTAAAAAAAATATCAAAAAATATACCTTTCCCCTTTCATCATTACATCGTTTGTATATCCGTGCAAATTCCAGATTTAGTTATATACCGCTCTTTATTCCAAGGTTCGTTAGTCATAATGAAGAAAAAAGTTATCTCGAAGGATCGCTAACGAAAGAAATGGAACGAATTATATTTCATTAAAAAAAAAAAGAAAAAAAAAATATATATATAATGATTCAAAGCAGGTTCTTAACAAGTTTCAATAACTTCATAAAGAGAGTACGATGTATATGAATGAGTATAATATTCTCTACAGGAAACCAAAGCCTACATTAATGTGGATTGAGTGAAAGAAGCATTATTAGAAGAACACTTCAGTGAAGGTTTGAGGAAAAGCGGACAGTCTATATTAAAAAAAATATATATCTATATATACACATAGATATATCACTTTTTAAAATTTCAGTCCCGATATCGCTGGATAAGGAGAGTACTACACTTCATGACGTCATTATGTACAGCCATACAAAGAAATCATAAAGAAAATTCAACATATTTTCACTTTTCTAACATAATGAAAGAGCACGTGAGGTACCTCTTTCTGAAAGCAGCCGTGCGGAAAAACGTTACTCCCAATATACGTCAGTAACAAGGGGATGGATTGTTTACTTTTAATGAAAAAAAAATTTTGTGGAATTCTCCTTATATTTACTTATATTGTTGTCCATAATGGAATCATGAACTTATACCGGGGGTGTTTCATCAACGTTTGTCAGCGCTGACAACTTGAATCACCACAGTAACAGTCAGTGACCAGAGCATCTCAGCCAATCAAACCAAGGATTTTGCTGAGATTGTCAGCGCTGACAACTGACGAACGTTGATGAAACACCCCCTGGACTGCGTTTAATAATGCTTTTATTTTTACTCAGATTTACGGCGAAACACAGCGCATCGGCTGCCTTAGGGATCGTAAAAAGGTGCAAAACCAAACTCACCTACGTCACATCTTTCACCCATCCAACCACTTTCACAAGTGCAGGTGTAATTGTCGACGCCATCACTGCAGTTACCGTGGACACACGGAGAGCTTTGGCATTCGTCAATATCTGGAGTATCGAGGATTGAGACGTAAATTGTATACACGTCACATATACGACGTAGAGAAATGGCAATGTGAAAAGTAGGCCTACACTTCTTTTTCGGGCAGTGCATTGTTTGCATCCGTGTAAATTTACGGTTTATAGTTACGGTTCGTTATTCCGAATGAAATCATGACTTTTTACTATGCCAACATTGGGCTCCGTTTAATGATGCTTTTACTTTTAGTCAGATTCACGGCGAAACACAGAACATCGGCTGCCAATTAAGGAAACAAATATGTATAAAGAGGTGCAAACCAAACTCACCTTGGTCACATCTTTTGCCCATCCAACCACTTTCACAAGTGCAGGTGTAATTGTTGACACCATCACTGCAGTCACCATGGATACATGGAGAGCTTTGGCATTCGTCAATATCTGGAGTTTCGAGGACCAATGACAGGTGGATTGTAATAAATGTCACATGATATGACGTACAGCTGTATGACGGTGTAAAAAACTACACTTTTTTCGGTTAGCACATTGTCTGCATCCGTGTAAATTCACGGTTTAGTTACGGTTCGTTATTTCGAATGTTCGTTAGTCCAAAGCTGAAAAAAAAAAAAGAAAAAAAGATCGTTTTTACAAGGGTTCGTTGCAATAGTCCGTAAGTATCAAAAGGATATGAAATTTGTGTGTTTGAAGAAACAAACCTTCGGAATAATAAATATCACCCCAAATATAGAAATTCAGCATTTTCCAATCGAAACGAAAAGCCTATAATGTTTAGTTTAGACCCCTCAAAAATGAAAGCAGATCCTAAATCATGGAACTCTTGATGCGCAGTAGAATACTTGTATGTATCATTATTATAATGCACTTCCGAATTTGTTTTGTCGTTAACTTTGTCATATCTGAATAATTTTGGATGTCATGTTGCACTTTGTGTCAATCATTATGATAATGGTTTAATCAAAATCACAATTAAGTGAAGGCACGAATGAAGATATCCTTCAAAGCCTTTAAAAATGTTTGTACTTTTTTGTTGATTATAGGCCTACACGGTTTCATTGGCTATTTTACCAAGCAACAGGGAAAAAAGAGTGAAAGCAACATTATTAGAAGAACACATCAGTGAAGGTTTACGGAAAATATGATAGTCGATAAAAGAAAAAAATCTTAAAGTTTCGGTACCGACATTGCTGAATAAGGAGACTGCAACACCTCATGACGTCATTATGTACAACCATAACATGAAGAAAGTATAAAGAAAATTTAATATATTTTCACTTTGTTACCATTATGAAAGAGCACTTGAAATTAGCACTTTCTGAAAGCAGCCCTGCGGAAAATGTTACTCTCAATTTACGTAAGTAACAAGTAGATGGATTGTTTACTTTTCATGAAAGATGGAATTTTGTGGAATTATCCCTATATTTCCTTCTATTGTTGTTCATAATGGAATCATGAACTTATGCTTGGGCTCCGTTTAATGATGTTTTAATTTTTACTCAGATTCACGGCGAAACACAGCGCTTCCTCGAGCGGCTGCCTTAAAGATCACAAAAAGGTGCAAAACCAAACTCACCTATGTCACATCTTTCGCCCATCCAACCACTTTCACAAGTGCAGGTGTAATTGTCGACGCCATCACTGCAGTTACCGTGGACACACGGAGAGCTTTGGCATTCGTCAATATCTGGAGTATCGAGGATTGAGACGTAAATTGTATACACGTCACATATACGACGTAGAGAAATGGCAGTGTAAAAACTACACTTCGTTTTCGGTCAGCGCATTGTCTGCATCCGTGTAAATTCACCGTTTAGTTACGGCCCAGTTACGGTTCGTTATTCCGAATGAAATCATGACTTTTTATTATACATTGGCTCCGTTTAATGATGTTTTTACTTTAGTCAGATTCACGGCGAAACACAGTATATAATATGAAACGGTGCAAAACAAACTCACCTTGGTCACATCTTTTGCCCATCCAACCACTTTCACAAGTACAGGTGTAATTGTTGACGCCATCACTGCAGTCACCGTGGATACACGGAGAACTTTGGCATTTGTCAATATCTGGAGTTTCGAGGACCAGTGACAGGTGGATTGTTAATGTCACATGCTTTGACGTACAGCTATATGACAGTGTAAAAAAGTACACTTTTTTTTTTTTTTTGCTCAGCACATCGTCTGCATCCGTGTAAATTCACGGTTTAGTTACGGTTCGTTATTTCGAATGTTCGTTAGTCTAAAGCTTTAAAAAAAAGAAAAAAAAAGATAATTTTTACAAGGGTTCGTTGCAATATTTCGAAAATATCAAAAGGATACGTAATTTTTTAGTTTGAAAAAATGACCCTTCGAAATGATAAAAATCACCCTAAATAAGCATCCACAACATTAAGACATTCAGCGTTTTGAAATCGAAATTTAAAGCCTTAGTATTCACTTTAGACCCTCGAAAGCACATCCTAAATCATGGAACTCTTGATGTGCAGTAGAATATTCGTATGTCCTAGTATCCTTTTATCATGTATTTCTGACTTTGTGTTGTTAACTTTGTAATTTCTGAACAATTTCAGCTGTCATGCTGCACTTTGTACAATCATTATGACAATGGTTTAATCAAAGACACGATTAAGTGAAGGCACGAATGAATATCTTCTTCAAGCCAACAGCCAAAAGAAATAGGCGCAAACAAAATTACCTTGGCCACATCTTTGGCCCATCCAACCACTTTCACAAGTGCAGGTGTAATTGTTGACGCCATCACTGCAGTCACCGTGGATACACGGAGAACTTTGGCATTCGTCAATATCTGGAGTTTCGAGGACCAATGACAGGTGGATTGTAATACTAGAGTACACGTCACATGATACGATGTAAAGCTATGAAAATGTTGCATGTTTGTTTCAGTCAGTACAGTTGAATCAAAGACACGAGTTTTCAGCGGAAGTTGATATGAAATCACCGAAAAGGTACTGAGAAGTACCTGCGTTGGAGTTGCCTGCGAGGTGCTGCCAGTAAGGGTTTCCTACTGGTGTTCTGCGTGTACCTCTGTGAGCGAACCCCCACGACTCACTCGGAACAAGTTTTGAGCATGCTCAAGGCCTTGTCATACCGTATCTGGGGAAGTTTTGCGGCTTGACTTGCGGGGAAACAAAATATTTTGCTAGCCGGGGCTCTCCGCAGTTGTTCCGCACCTGACAGTATATACCTAGCGCGTATCTCGCCTGTAGTTGCCCGGAGGTGCGCACGCAAGTCCTGAGCATGACCAAAACATTTTCCGGGTGAGTCGCGGGGATGCCCGGAGAGGTCCACGCAGAACGCCAGTAGGAGGCCCTTAGCGGCAGCACCTCGCAGGCAACTCACACGCAGGTACTTTGCAGTCCCCTTATACAGCCAAGATAATGACATTCTGTGGGACTTCTACCATTCCTTCAGAGGAATTCCTTCACTGGGTTGTCAGCCCCCACGCACCTGGCACACAGGTCACACAGTATACCCGCAAGTAGAATTTAAGTAGAACGCGTTCAAGTAAGACACATGCACTGACTTCCCCAAATCCTTGTCCGCCCTCAGAAATTGTCCGGTATGCTGGAAAATCCCTACACGCAACAAGCTCGCGTAGCTTGCCCGGAAAGGTGTGACAGAGCCGAAACATGGTTGCGGGTAAAAAGATTTGCGTGCGTACCTCCGGGCGACTACGGGTGAGATACGTGCTAGGTACTGTCATGTGCGGGTCATCTGCGGGGACCTCCGGGTAGTAAAAATTGTTCTTCGCAAGTCGCACGCAAGGCTTGCCCGGAAAGGTGTGACACAGCCTTTACAACAGAGCCCATACTAATGAATGAAAGACTATATCCTTATTCAATATACGGAGCACAATAATTGTATTTGACTCCGAGATTGTATAAAAGACATCACAATTGGTCATGCAAATTAAAGTGCTCTCCTGGTTCTCGAGTGAGAATCTCATAATAATCTCAATAACCTTATTCCATTTCATTTCTTCTAAGAGTACATTTGTTGTTGTTCATTTTTTCCATCGTGAAGATGGCTGGATAGCCCATATTCAGCTACACTAAGCTGGTCTTCCATGGGGTCCAGTTGGATGTGGGGTGGGACCGCTTCACCGGGTTAGACACCCTGCTCTTTGCGATGAATGAATGAAGCGGGATCTTTTACGTGCATGAGCTGTGACTCTCTCATACACGGGACCTCCATTTTATGTCCTATCCGAGGGACAGAGTGTTTTTGCCTCTTGCTAGAGGGGACGGTATGTTTACACACAACATTGCTCAGTCCAGACCCGGGTTCGAACCCGGGCCGCGTGATCGTGAGGCAGACGCGCTACCGACTGAGCCAACTCACCGCCCTACTGAGCCAACTCACCGCCCTGCTGAGCCAACTCACCGCCTTACTGAGCCAACTCACCGCCCTTTGAAAACAACATGCCACAATGTTATTAAAGTCTCAAGTAGTAGGCGGGAGAGAGAGCCTCCTTCTCAAAGTATGGTTAAATTCAGTGAAGGGAGTTCAACTGGATGGGATAGTATAAAAGTGCATGAGGCGACTTCAATAGTACTATTTTCTTAGGGGCGAAGAAAATAGTTACAGCTTATACGAGGATTCAACAAAGTTTCTTTTGTCATTATCATTTTCAGCAGATAGAAAAAGAAAATACATTTCCAGCCGTACCAATAGCACAATCTACGCCAGTAAATCCCTCTTCACAGATACAGGTGTAACCATTGATGCCGTCAACGCATCTTCCCAAAGCACACGGGTTGCTGGAACACTCGTTGATATCTACAGCAAAGTAAGAGAGAGAGAGAGAGAGAGTGTGTGTGTGTGTGTGTGTGTGTGTGCGCGCGCGCAGTTAACTCACACTGCATGCTCACACATTTTATCATCATGACGAGTTGTATCAAAGATAAGGTAAGCTATACTTTGTAAGACGTTCACCACGGGATATCATGTGCTTCTTGCTTAAAAAGAAAAAAAATAGTCTTATTAGCAGACTTATTTTATAGTGAACAATCGTACTAGTGAGTCTAATTCTTCTCGGCAAACAATGAGTGGTACACGTGAATCAAACGTTATGTGAATACAATGTAGTTTAATGATGTAATACATCAAATTCTGTCACCATCAATAGCAAGTTCCAACACAGGATAGGAAAGATATGATGACAATTATTAACTCTTCATGTATCATGCCTTTAATACATGTCACCATTGATCTGTAAAAACATGTATGTGACTCAAGGACACGTCTCCTCTCCTGTCTATTATTCGTGATTTATTTATTTACTTAATTTATTTACTTATCTGTCTTTTATTTATTTATTTATCTAAATATCTATCTATATATCATTCTATTCATGTTTTCTTTAAAAGTACAGTGTAAACACATCAGTTTGCTAACTGCTTCACAATACCCCCTTGTATATACACAAAATTATATGACAAATATAAAGATGGCTGTAAGAAAGGCACAATATCATATAAGCCGATTGGTTTGTCTATTGCTATTTCGGGGCGGGGGGGGGCATGGTGTTAATCTCAAATTCTCAAACAGTTTTCCTTCTTAACAGTTCCATGTATAAGTACATGAATGCCAAAGTTGATTTGAACAAAAGCAAGTCCAGACAATGGGGTGGAATTTGCAATGGATGTCGCCCTCGTGAACTAGAGCAATTTAGCTTTTATATATTTTGCATTCCTTGTTTATTATTTTCCCGAGTCATGATGTCTCTGGGATTATAAAGTCGTTGATCTCGTGAGGGTATACTCACTTATTATAAGTGGCACAGACACCTTGCTTTTGGTACTAATACCATCAATGCTATTTATCTGTTCCGCACAGCATAGCTACAGTATGACACACGCCTTTTCTGCTCAAGCATGATAAAAGTCGCAAAGTATTGTTGTGTTTTGTTGAATAGCATAAAGAGGCGATATAAAATCCTTTCTGTTTCTAATCCGGAGAGTAAATAAGGAAGACGTCCACAAAATGCATTATAAGAACACTCACTTTTCCCGCAGCGTGCCCCGACCTAGCCCGACCAGACGCCATGCGAAGCATGTCGCGATTTATCCAGCGACTGGACTGTGTATATCGATATAGTTAGCCCCGACCCAACCACTCTCACATGTACAATTAGGCCTGTAGCCATCAGCACGGGACATATTACATTGGCCATGATAGCATGGATTGCTTGCGCATCCGTTTTTATCTGATGAGAGACACAACAAAGGCATCAAGCAATCACCTCTCATTATCTAGGCCCAAGATCATGGACAAGAATTGCTACGGAATCAACAAATTTTATATGCAGTTCGATAAAAAAAAAGGGGGGAAGTGTTATCAGAAAGTATACAACCTTGAATGTGCTTCCATGCTGAAAATTGTATGCATCAAGAAAACCTACTCATGTACCATCATTACATACATAATTTAATGTGGCAACGGATTGTGTGGTATCTATTAGGCCTAATTGTTATGCACCAAGTCTAAAATTGCGGAAAGTAATTCTGAATAAAACATACACACGCACACACACACACACACACACACACACACACACACATGCATGCATTTAAGTAAATTTGTAGAGCAGAATGGAAACGAATAAAGTAAGGGTGATATAAGCATACAGTAAAATAAAAAATTAATACAGTGAGGTGGAAATTGATACGGTAACCCATACTCATGCGGTCACTTGAAATTTCCCTATAAAGAGAAATACCGTGTTAAAGACCAATCGAGATAACCAACCGTCGAACGCGACCAGCAACCACAGTAATTAGCCTATTCATGTCTCATTATTGCGATTAGATTGAGTATATCGGCCGTAGACGTTTTCTTAAGTAGTATGACTCTTATACCTACGTGGTTTTTCTCAATCTTTATCATTTTTTTTTTCTAAAACAAAACATTAGGTTGTATATTTTTGGATTGACTTTGTAATTGCTGTTCACACTATGTTCATGATCTTATGATGAATGGATCTCACTTTAATATTCGATGTATTTCTAACTTCATACTCTAATACAAGACGTATCAGAAATCAGTACAAGTACAGTTCTGAATACATCCTGTTGTAATCTAGGCATGAGGTAGTTGAATTATTATGCTCGATCTTTGCTCAGATAAAAGACAAGAGCACGTATACACGACGTAGGATATTTTTTAACAGAAAATTTGATTTGGTAATTTGCCTGCGCATCCTTTCTGCGATCGCTGATGAACCAAATAAAAATTACTCCCACCAAGGTTAGTTAATCAACCAATTGCCTCCTACTTAATAACGACCAAAATGAAAGATTTTAACCAGATGAAATTATTGGGTGATAAGATATAGATTAGCATATACATGCTGAGGAGAATCAGCCCGTGATCATGCCAAATAATAACTATGAGACCACAATAAACGCGTGGATGATGGGCAAGATTACTCAAGTCCTAATTAATGCATTGAGAACCAAGCTTATGAAAGTAACCTCTATTTTAAGATATTAGCTTTGATGAGAAATTAAATATAGTACTTTTTTTTATCCAAGGTTGCAAACATTAACAGACCTTTGATTTTCATGCAATGAACACACTACTAAAAAGCGCTGCACACAAAGGATCATCAGACTATTTCAGCAGCTCATAGCGAGAACACATGTCGTATAACTGTGAATTTCCTTTTACCACGAAAGAAGACGTTTCCAGATATTGCATTATTGTTATATAAATCAAAATGAGAGTTGCTGCGTTGTTGTTCCTGTCCTTTATTACAATCCAATGGGGTAGTGAAGTCGTGAAATGGAAAGTAATATTGAAAAAAAGAATCATGGAGACATTATCAGGTTTTCACTTCATAATATACACCTGACTTTTACTTGCATACATTATAATAGATCCTGCACTTAGCTTTAAACACCTGTATTTATCATTATAGTCTTCAACTGCAGATATCGCGGAATAATTATGAAAAAAAAAGATACTTAAGTATTGCACTTATTTCCCAGAAATGTTACTTCTCTATGAAAACAGCACCACACTGTAGTGTTTATCATCATATACTTTTCGCACTTATTTCTGAAATTCCCTAATTATTATTGTTTTGACTTTATTTTTGTATCCGATCTCTGTAGACGTCCAACAATGAATTATGACTTTTTTCTTCTTCTTCCTGAATAGTCCGTATTCTATTTCCGATATCCTTTGGTAGTCTATTTACCCACTTTGTTCGTGTGTGTACGGTGTGTGTGTGTGTGTGTGTGTGTGTGTGTGAAGGCGGGGGGGGGGGGGGCTGCAGGCCAGTGAGACTCAAGGGTTAATGTACAATGTAAACTTTTTTTTTCAAGATCATGCTTCCCCTCCCCTCCCCCACTCGGTTCCGCGGCCCCTGAATAATACCCTCTTGGCTCTATTGCTGTTACACCAATACAGGACGTGAACTGAATTCTGGTATAATATCTATTTCTGGATCAAATACTTTAGATATTCAGTTTCAGAATAGGTATTGAACGTTTAACAATAATCATCATGTACTTTTAGGAAGTTAATACTCAGGGGTAAAATAAAGAAGTCAGCAATCAAAAGTATAACAACGCCAGGGACGTTTCCGCAGAAACGGTACTAGTATATTAAAACCAGTCAACAATAGCCGTGCAGAATCATCACCATATCAAAAACCACAAAATGATTGCTTACTAATATGCTGTGCATCCAGCCTTGACGAAATCTACTTTCGGGAATATAATTGCAACAGGTCTAATCAACTTGATTAAACTAGTTTCATTGCTAGTACCGTATTCTTTACACTGTAAAACTATTCCAACCATGACGGGGTAGTATTTTACGTTGGGTACGGTGAGGGAACGATGAAAATGCTTATTACGAATAATTTCATTAGTAAATGATCTCATCGGTTCCACTGAAATTCGCCTTGTGACCTCACAACTCACAACCTAATACTATTAGCAAGTTACCCCCTGCTTGTTCACGAAATACAGGCAACGCAATATCCTCAGTCTGGTGCCATATTCCATGAGGCCGGAGGCCGAATGGAATATGGCACCAGACCGTAGATATTTCCCGTATTTCGTAAGGACAAGCAGGGGGTAACGATTTTATCTTTTGGGGCGTTGTGCTAACCTTCTACTTGCTGATTTCCTCTCGTGAATGATGTTGAAATCGCCGGCTGTCAGCCATGTTGACGTACGTCTCGCGAGCTGATTATGCGCGCATAATATATACACACGCGCAGCTATAGCTGTGTAATATTACGACGTCATATTATCACGGAATACGGAAAATATTCAGTGGCGGATTTAGCGCATGCGCACAATATGACCTTATTCACGGAATACGGGAAATATTCAGTGGTTGATTGACCAATGAGATTACAGAATTCACGATCACTAAAAGATGAAATATGTTCTTGAGAACTGAATGGAAAAGTAAGGCGACATCACCGACAAGGTGATAAACGAAGAGATTTGCTAATGGTCTCAGATTTTATGCCTCCATCTGGAATTGATAACGTATACCTTTCTTTACTCGCCTTATTTTCCTCTACCCCCAATACAACTCGAAATAAAAAAAAAAACACTTAGTAATTCCATTAAAAAAAATGAATTTCAAGAGATATCCCCTGCTGGAAAGAACAGTGTCTCACAGTGTGTTCACAATGTGTCCATTTTGTCGACTAAGTGAAAACGAAGATTATTTTACAGTGTGGTGTGGTTTGTCACAGGGTATTCACACAGTGATGTTCTGTTTCACACTGTGAATTGATGATTCACAATTATTCATATGTGTGTTTCACATTCTGTTTCACATGGTGGGACATTGTGTTCTTTCCATCAGGGTTTCTATAGGGTCTATTTGAAATCATTATCCATTTCTAATACTTTTCATACCAGCCTCAGTATCAGCTTCAGTTGAAATCATGACTATAGATTTATAGACATATAATTTTCCTGTTGTGAACCGGTGTAACTAAAAGACATAGTGTCTTCTTCGAGATCAACTTCCGTTGATTATTGATATACCAGAATGAGCGTTTGACTCATTTGTAAGTGTGAAGTAACGGCAGAATGGATTGTGCTGCTCGCCTGTAAATTTTGTATAAATATGCGCCAGATTCAATTGACACATCATAATAATATAACGCTTTAAGAATAGGTTTGATGAGGTTTGAGAGCTGTGTTATTTTAGAATTTGATGTGGAATTCAATGACATTGAAATGAACCTTTACATTCCTGACATGAAGTTTAAATGCTTTCGCCTTATTATTGGCATTTGCAGAAGTTTTTTTGAAATTTAACGGTTAAATGTTCTCGTTATTATGTAATAACACCTCCAGTTCAAAATCTGAAAATTAACAGCTCTAGCTTTCAAGAGACAACATTTTGTATAACATAGGTGTGCCTTTTGCGTTGTCATTGAAACTGTTCCTTTCTTTTTCTTTTTCTTTTTCTTTTTCTTTTTCCCCCTCTGTCTTCCGGGACACGTATTGCATCCCATTACTTCTATTACAAAAGGTTGGTCATTGTTGAAGGAGCAAACCTTAAGACATTAAGTCAAAGAGAACAAAATGCAACACGTCTTGAAATCTGATTCAACACGGGCAGACGAACCTGGAGCTCTACAGATCCGGTGTCCAAAAGGAATTCCGAGTCTGCTTTGCCGAGCACTGCATGGGACATCTGCCGAGACCATGGGCGAAATCAACTTTGGAATAGTCATTGTTCTAAGACCACTCCGATGTAGTTCGTCCGGGCACATACCTAGTGTCGGCAATGTGTAGTTTAGTCCGAGAACATCTTTGCAGCTGCTTGCCATCTTCTTATCGATGGGCTTCGTAAGAGACAACCATGCTAACGAATAAAGAAACAGAAATGAAGGCACAGCGAATGCAATGTTGACAATTTCTGATATCAGTAAACGTAAGGAGGGATCAGTTGGGTTACCTCTCCCAAGGAGGTTACCTCCTCCTTCTGGCCTCGCCAGTATAATGTTTTTTAAAGGACAAACACTGTCAGATTTCGTGGATGATCAGCAACATCAGCTGTCGCACTTCAAGCCAGTACAGACGAAGGCAAATCTAAAAAAAAAAAAAAAAAAAAAAAAATCTTTTCTTGTGATCTATTTCATAATAGCATCTTGCGCATGAATTCTAAATATGCAAATTATATCTACGTAACAACCTGATATGGCGTCTGATTTCACAAAGACATAGTATAAATTGTCACCGCTTTTCCAAATGATTGTGCAAACGACATACATACATAAGCCATACATAAGCCCAGAGTTGAAATCTACTTGCGATATTATCGCAAGTAGATTTCAACTCTGGGCTTCAATAATGTGCCGTGCTATCATTCTTCGAGACATATTCAAAGTCAAATATTTCCCGAGAGTCAAAACATTTAATAGTGGGGCGGTTTAGCTCGAAAATTCAAAGGAATTCTGCATTTTGTGATACAAGCACCAAATTTGGCACACATGTGCATTAACATGTTGCAAACATTTTTAGATATTGGGCCACTCGAAATTCTGTCTTTATGTCCGCCATATTGGATTTCAAAGTGGCCGCCATTTGAAATTTACATTTGCGATTATCTCTGGGTCTAATGCTGCTATTGACTCGATTCTGGTGTCTAAATGTATGTTTTGGGGGACAAGGAATCCAATGGTAACAATCTGCATTGCGTATTTTCATTAATGGGCCGCCATATTGGATTTCAAAATGGCCGCCATTTGAAATCTACATTTGCGATTATCTCTGGGTCTAATGTTGCTATTGACTCGATTCTGGTGTCTAAATGTACGTTTTGTTGTTGTTGTTGTTGTTTTTTTTTTCTTTTTTTTTTGGGGGGGGGAGGGGTAAGGAATCCAATGGTAACAATCTGCATTGCGTGTTTTCACCAACGGGCCGCCATATTGGATTTCAAAATGGCCGCCATTTGAAATCTACATTTGCGATTATCTCTGGGTCTAATGCTGCTATTGACTCGATTCTGGTGTCTAAATGTATGTTTTGGGGGGCAAGGAATCCAATGGTAACAATCTGCATTGCGTATTTTCACCAATGGGCCGCCATATTGGATTTCAAAATGGCCGCCATTTGAAATCTACATTTGTGATTATCTCTGGGTCTAATGTTGCTATTGACTCGATTCTGGTGTCTAAATGTACGTTTTTTTGTTGTTGTTGTTGGTTTTTTTTTTTGGGGGGGGGGGGCAAGGAATCCAATGGTAACAATCTGCATTGCGTGTTTTCACCAATGGGCCGTCATATTGGATTTCAAAATGGCCGCCATTTGAAATCTACATTTGCGATTATCTCTGGGTCTAATGCTGCTATTGACTCGATTCTGGTGTCTAAATGTATGTTTTGGGGGGCAAGGAATCCAATGGTAACAATTTATATTACGTATTTTCACCAAATAGGCCGCCATATTGGATTTCAAAATGGCTGCTTTTATACATGGCGGCTTCGCGATCTACATTTGTCGTTATCTTTGGATCTAATGACTTGATTCTGGTGGTGGTGGTGGTGGTGGTAGTAGTTGTAGGTGTAGTGGTAGCTGTAGTGGCAGTGATGATGCCAGAAATGTTACATTGTGTCATTCCAGGTTCATCGTGATTCATGCATGCCTGTAGACTGACGGTGCTTGTTTTTGTTCAAGACAGTTCCACCATATCCAAGAGGTTCACACTAGCTCATGCTGAGCGAACTTCACCGTCAACATCACCGCACCTCACCACAACTGACTGCAGGTTGTGCCTCATATGTCAAGAAGACAAGATGGAGACACTGACCAAACCTGACCAATCAAAGAGGAAAAACATTGATAGTGGGTACAGTTCACTCGCATAGAACTTGATCAAATTCAGTGAACTTTGAGAGCTTCGCAAGATCATTTCACTTGGAAAGACTCGATGATGGTCATGGCATTGAAGCTGCGATGGTTGCACACGGTGCACAATATCACCAGACGTGCAGGCTCCAGTACAACAACACCAAACTACAGAGGGCACAAAAGAGAGCACCCAAGAAAGAAGGGCAGAGCGATGAGGAACAATCTTTATGGAAATGCGCCAGGGCACATTCACGTTCATTGAGTACAGAGACGGTCCCAGAAACTTGTTTGTCTTGTTTGTCTACTGTTTGCGGTGTACAGTATTGGTTCCCATCCTGGAATTCTTCGATCACCCGAGCAACCTCCGGTCCCGCAACCATCCAGCGACGAAGGGCACTAGGGTTGTCAGTGAGCCCAACTGCGCCACCGTCTCCTTTGATGCAGGCATTATTCTGCTCATGTGCCTGGTCAATCAGGATTGAAGAGAACATCCTCTGTGTTTTCTGAACTGTGAAGTGGCCTTCACCGAATTTCCTGGCTACATCTGGGTGTTTGGTAGTGAGTTTTGCTATGTCCTTAAGGTGCACTGGTATCCACCTAGCATAGGTGGGACCAGCTCTGTCAGAGCATCGAGGTACATCATCAACGATCCCTGCCTGAGAGAACGCACATACACTAGAACCAATAGTTCTAGTTCTAGCACAGTTGCCCAGTAGCGAAACTGGGTGATGTTGTCTCGTCTCTGGCGACACCAGTCTTCAAACGCATGAAGGTCCTGTGCGTCCCTGGTTTCTCCCAGACAGTAGTGGTTGTAGGCATGGTGTTGCAGGATGTACAGTGCTGTTGCAGTCACTCGATGTGCTCTTCTTGTGCGCAAGACATGAAATGCTCGCAGGAATGAGTCTGCTGTCCCTGCTGTCACGATCGTAATCTCAGTTTGCACAAGTGCTTGCACCCAATCACTCCCTTGCAGTCAGTCCCCCAGTGTTTTCAGTGACGCCATCTATATGTGGAGACCACCAAATATCACCACTATGTGGTCTTCACCATAACTCTCTCGCCACTTCCACTGTATCTGCTGGCCAAAGCAAACAGTAGCTGATCAAAGGTGACCACTGATGTCTGTCCAGGATTCAGTTAATTGTTCTACAGCATTTTTCACATCAATTGAAAGCAGGATCATGGCCACAATGTGGGCACTTTCCAGGAAGAGCGGAAGCAGCGACATGGGGCAGATGACTCGAGCATCTGGTGGCTGTTGGCTGGCATTAAATGCAGCCCAAGATGACGAGAAAGAGATGCTCAGGCCAACGTGTGACAGTCTGTCGTCCAATTCCTTCTTGCGTGTATGAGCATGAAACATCATCCCTATGTATGTTGGAAGTGGGGTCTCCTGTGCAACACTGTGCTTGACACAGGTGGACGATGTGGTGCCACGTGTTCACATGTGTTTGACGCTGTTGAACTTCAGTATCTGGGCTGCGGTAAGTGCTGCAGGGTTAGTGTCTGCGGTCTGGTCCTTGATGCTGGGTTCCTCTAGGATCATGCTGACTAGGGCAAGCAGCAACGGTGGCACAGATTCTTCTTGACATCCTTCAGGGAATCCTGTGAAGGGCTTGGCTTCTCCAAACATGTGATGGCGAACAATGTGTGCAGCACGGGCAAGATGGACTGCATCACTATCACTGTTCAGCTCGCAGGCTTTGTCAAGTGCAGCACCGAGACAATGTTGCAGCTTTCCAAAGACTGTTAGCGCCAGTAGGTTATCCACAGTAGAAACACGTTTCTTGGACCTTCTCTGTACTCGATGAACATGAATGTGTCCTGGTGCGTTTGCATAAAAATTGTTCCTCATCGCTCTGCCCTTCTTTTTTGAGTGCCCTCTTTTGTGCCCTCTGTAGTTTGGTGTTGTTGTACTGGAGCCTGCACGTCTGGTGATATTGTGCACCGTGTTCAACCATCGCAGCTTCAATGCCATGACCATCATTGAGTCTTTCCAAGTGAATGATCCTGGCAGCTCTCAAAGTTCATTGAATTTGATCAAGTTCTATGCGAGTGAACTTTACCCACTACCAATGTCTTACCTCTTTGATTGATCAGGTTTGGTCAGTGTCGCCACCTTGTCTTCTTGACATATGAGGCGTAATTTCCAGTCAGTTGTGGTGAGTTGCGGTGATGTTGATGGTGAAGTTCGCTCAGCATGAGCTAATCTAAACCTCTTCGACAAAAACAAAAAACCAGCACTGTCAGTCTATAGGCATGCATACATCACAATGAACCTGGAATGACACAATGTAATACTTCTGTTATCATCACCGCCACTACAGCTACCACTACAACTACCGCCACCACCACCAAAATCAAGTCATTAGATCCTAAGATAACGACAAATGTAGATCGAGTAGCGGCCATTTTGAAATCCAATATGGCGGCCCATTGGTGAAAATATGCAATGCAGATTGTTACCATTGGATTCCTTGCCCCCCAAAACATACATATAGACACCAGAATCGAGTCAATAGCAGCATTAGACCCAGAGATAATTGCAAATGTAGATTTTAAATGGCGGCCATTTTGAAATCCAGTATGGCGGCCCATTGGTGAAAATACGAAATGCAAATCATTACCATTTGATTCCTTGCCCCCCCCCCCCAAAAAAAAAACACATACATTTAGACACCAGAATCGAGTCAATAGCACATTAGACCCAGAGATAATAGCAAATGTAGATTTTACATGGCGGCCATTTTGAAATCCAATATGGCGGCCCATTGCTGAAAATGCGCAATGCAGATTGTTACCATTGGATTCCTTGCCCCCCAAAACATACATTTCGACACCAGAATCGAGTCAATAGCAGCATTAGACCCAGAGATAATCGCAAATGTAGATTTCAAATGGCGGCCATTTTGAAATCCAATATGGCGGCCCATTGGTGAAAATACGCAATGCAGATTGTTACCATTGGAATTCCTTGCCCCCCAAAACATACATTTAGACACCAGAATCGAGTCAATAGCACCATTAGACCCAGAGATAGTCGCAAATGTAGATTTCAAATGGCGGCCATTTTGAAATCCAATATGGCGGACATAAAGAGAGAATTCCAAGTGGCCCAATATCTGAAAATGTTTGCAATATGTTAATGTACATTTGTGCCAAATTTGGTGCTTGTATCACAAAATGCACAATAGGTTTGCTAAGCTGCCCCACTATAACCCTTTGGCACTGTTTCTTTAAATATTTCTGTTGTACTTTCTGACTGCATCGCTAACTGGAAAATTGCTAAAACTGTGTAATCTTCTAACTTTCTAATCTTCTAATCTAAATTTCTAATCTTCTAACATTTCAGTGACCAGCTAAGGTCAAAGGTTATCATGGGGAAGTATGATGCACTCATACTTTTACTGAAATTCATCTTTTAGCAAGTTTAGCAAGCTATCTGTTTGTTTAGACCTGGTGCAAGTCACTTGTCCGACATCCAGGAATCATACAGCCCACGAGCTTGACACGAGGCAAAAAAGGCCCATATAAGTTTGACACTCATTACATCACAGGGCTTAATGTACGCAGTGTCAATGATATTATATAACATTCCAGATTTAATGAGCCGAGCTGAGAGAATTTACACAACTCGTAAAACGGAAACCTACGTTTGATCATGGTGATTAGAAACAAGCAGTTCATCCAGCTCTTGTTTTCTTGCCACACAGCCCACTGTGAACGAATGAGAAAAACCAGTCAGCCAATTGATTATTACAGAAGTCTTCTATCATGTCTATAAGAATGCCACATCATTTACACGCTGCAACGATCCAACGTATCCGACATTATGTACATATAGATCAGCCCTTTATATTTGTATTCGGATGAAATCTCGTAACGATATTACAACATTGCTTACATTTTACCTGTGCTAGAAAGGTAGAAAAGAGAAAAAATAATTTTCTCAACAGACAGTTTGATGTAAAAGTATTTTCAAGTAAATTCGCTAATGGTAGATATCAATCAGTACGTTAATTTGTATCTTGTAACTGTGCATATACATTGTATGCGCTGACAAGGACACGAAATAATATAACCAAAGAAAGGTAAGAGCCTATATTTTTGAGAGTTCATTGGGTTTTCAGAGAGAAACGACTACACGTAGCGTCACGGTTTTGTATGCCGCGGAGAACCCTCAACCTTCTGGCAAGGATAAAAATGGTATGTATTTGCCGGAAAATCAGCAGAAAAGGCGACTATAAAACAGGCAAACACACACACACACACACACACATAAATATACAATGCAAATACATAACATAATGAAAGACTCCTTCTGCAGGATAGTAATGCATCGGCAAAAGTTTGACTTACCATTTTACACTGAGTAGCGGGGAACTTTTTTTGCCAGTCTAAATATCTGGAAAAAACTGAAATTCTTCAGCTACGTTTTTTCCGCTGGTTTTGGGCAAGACCTTTATAAGACTAAAAGCTCTTCTCTACTACGAAACCATTCCGCAAAGGATAATGGGGCAAGCGCTGGTAGGATCCTTTGTCACAATAATTAGCGAATGGCCAACGTATATGCAGACACTTTCAAGGTATATATAAAAGATGGCGCCGGTGTACCCACGCTTTTCCTATCCAGTGGTACAAGGTCAGACAATAATTAATTGTGATCTCCGTGAAAAATATAAATGATAGAAACACAAAACAAACTAACAAAAAAAAATAGAGCTTCATCTCACCTGATTGTCGAGCTGTGTACATTTATGAACAAAAGCGTATTTGAATTCGAGATGCATTCCATTTATCATTTGCAAAAATCTCTGATGTTCCAAAAATGTACATAACAAGTTCAATGCCACTGAAAAGATAATGCTGGACTAGGTTTAAATTCTTCCTTTTAAAAAGTACTCATAAACTCATATAATTATAATCAGTATACCTTCATTTAAAACATAAACTCTCGTTGAAGTTTTGAGGGAACAAGTTATTATAATCTATTTGTGCGTTGAAATACCTATCGTCTCTCTGTGGCTTGAAAAAAAACCCAACAAAAACAAAGTTTCACAAACATTATCGTGCACCTGGCAAATCATTTTTTTTTCTTTTTTAAAGTTAGATATCAATGTGCAGGCCATGACAATATCTATTAATCTCCTCCAAGAGAGCCTTTTTACTAGGCCCCATCCATTTCAAGCTTATTCGCTCACGATGGCTGTCCTCTGCATTCAGTTATCTCTGTTATTTACTAGAAAATACTGTACATTTTATTTTATGTTTCTATGTATGTAAACTGCTCAATGCAATTGCTTATGTGTATCTATGTGTACTGTTATAATATTTATTATCGTTTTGTATCAGTGCACTTGTTATTCTTTGTCTTTGTGCTTTTGAAATTTGTATTCAATTTGTATTTGCTTGAAGGTGGAAATAAATCAAATCAAATCAAATCAAATCAAATCAAATCACAATCTAACATCTCCAGAAAGTTAATGACATATACCTAATGAAAGCACTTGTAGTCAGGATACATAGAGTAAAGCATCTACACACTGCTGTAGCTTCTGACCATTCGAACATTGAGAACTAAGGGTTTCTGGGACGAACACTGTACTAGGACTTTCCATAGCTCAGTTGGTAGAGCACCGGTCTAGCAATCAGGAAGTCTCGGGTTCAATCCCGACGGAATCCCATTTTCTTTGCTCATTTTCCACGAATAAAATGTAATTTCATGTTACGAAGTTCTTAGCAAAATTTAATTAAAAAAAACAAAAAAACAACTGATGTATGGATAATATTAAATGTGAATGGATTTATAATTTCATTATGAATGTAAATTCATTTTTTCGGGAAAGCTTGACCAGATATGTTGGAACCGTCTAATAGGCAAAGAGCTGCTAGACTGGCCTAGAAAATCATCACCACCAGGACGAGAACTAAATATGCAACTGGTAGATTAAAGGTCACCAAATGGGGAAATAAAGTTACAAGAATAACGATTTTTTTTTATATAACCCATCAGCGAATAAAAAAAACCTAGAATGAACCATTTATAACGCTTTATTCCAGCTAGATGAAAAACATCACCAGCAACAAAGTATAGCTATCAAAGAGCCATCAAATTTAACGTCTCTTTTGTATGGTTTGATTTGACAGGACAAACATAATGCTGGAAATAAAATATCTCTTCCGTTTGTTTGTTTGTTTGTTTGTTTGTTTAGATTTCGTTAGGGCGATGTACATCGAAAGAACGCGCAGAGTGCCAAATTCAAGGGGCATTCCGGACAGCACTTTGAAACACCTTAGACAAGTTACACTGAACAAAGATGATGACATATTATAGGAGTCTCTCATTTTTCAGAAATGTAGTGTCATTCCATTACAATACCGCTTGCTTGCAAGTTTACCTGTGTATAATCTATGCATGCCTTCTTCTTTTGTCCTGCTTCCTTGAGCTAATGCGTTTATTACTAGTTTCTTGATGTTGAGGCTACCATGATTGTCATCATCCTTGTTCATTGCAATTTGTTATAAATTTCTTTATCCCAGTCGTTATAAATTCTGAAACTCTGTACCCAGTATAACTAACTTATGATATTTTGTTCAAATGTAAAAATCTAGAATTCATCCGGAGGTCTCCTCTAACTTCACATGATATCTCCTCAACTTCACATATTCTCGTCAGAGATGTATAGCGCCGTCTACGCGACACTTTATTTTTACGAGCCTTATACGCTGGACTTATTTCTGTACAAAACGTACTTGGCTAACGGCGACACAGGTTCCATGAATGGTGTCGCGTGAATCAATCAATAGCATATTATGGTAATTATTTAGATAGGGTGACTGCAAAAATACAAGACTGATATTCAACTGAAGACGTTTGCCTGAAAGAATATTTATGACAATAAACTTTGCGTGAAATTTTGAAATGTATGAATTTTGAAACTTTGGAATGTTCGTATGGATTGAAAGACTACAGTATCCAGAGTACGAAAACTGAAGATTACTTGCCTGTTGAAAGACGGGCTGATTTTGCTACAACACGCATTTCCAATAGACCCTTGCCCGAGTATACTCAGGACTCTTCCTCAACAGGTTAAGCAGGCGAACATGCCAATTATACGTCTTATTGACTCAGTTAGGATGCCTAGGTGGGTGTTTTTTTTTTTTAAGTGACATTCTCTAATTCCTGAACGTTAGAAATGCTAAAACAAGTTTCCAGTATAAAGCATATTATAAAGTACATTAGAGGTTTTGACGGTTAAAGGAACAATGCAATGCAAATGCACGTGGACATTATGTTGATTCATGACATCCTCAACACCACTTATGTGGCCAAATGAGTATGTAGACACGTGCCATTATAATTTTCCTGCTCTTTTTCTTCAGGTTAACTGGAAAGTCCACAGAAAAACTACCTAAGATTCTGCCGAAGACATCATCAGTCTGTCAAACATTGCAAAAGTAATATGGTGATGAAGAAACTACATTGGAATGTAGCATTCCCTATATACACTGAGCCTTTAATTTGCATGTTGCTATGGTACTGATATGATTAGCAAAATAAATTTCAGAGAAATGCTGAAAAGAAACCCCAAAGATTGCTATATCTCAAACTGTAAATTATAATTCACCAAACCGGCGAATAAGAAATGTACTGAGTTTACATTAAAAAATGTCAAGAGTAGACCACTCTACATTATTACATCTACCTGTACGTCAATGACAGCATGTCAAAACAAACATTGCGAGAATGGAAGGAGGGAAATCATTGGCAGCTGAAAGTATGGTCACATCGTGATCACAGCCAATCACCATTAGCTTTTGGATTAGACGTCACATAGCTGTTTACGTTACGCCCATTTCTGTGGTCACGTCCAGCAGGCACGCACAGGCATGATGCGAGCAACTGTCTCCGGACCACGGGTGCTATTACAAGGCTTGAATGCAATGCCGTGACTGTGATGTGTTTCACAAGACAGTACTTTAGAGCAACAAGTAAGACTGAACACATAATGTCTGTTTATTATTTTGAATGCTGGTTATGGAAGAAAATGATATTATTGATCTGCCAAAAACAGTAATTATATGTGAATAAGTATCAAACTATTATGTTACATAATTCATGAGCGGCTTTCCAACTACGCTCAGGGTATACCTGCATATCAAAATATTAACAAACTAGATTAAGGGCGATACTCAAAGGCCTTGCCTATCCAGGTAACAGCTGACTTTATATAGCCAATTGCAAAAAAGTAACTTTTAACTTACAAACCACTTTATGAAAAGTTAAGAAGCACAAAAAATTCTATAAGTGGAATTCAAAGTTTATTCCATGAAAATTGGGTTTGAAATGGCTTAGATATCCAAAAACAAAGAAAAACAAAGCGATCCTAATAAAAGGTGGGTTCCATTTTCATTAGGATCGCTTTGGTTTGAATATCTCAGCCATTTAAAAACCAATTTCCGTCAAATAGACCTTGAATTCCTCTTAGAATTTGTATGTTCATTCATTTTTCATAAGATGTTTCTCATTATCTCACAAAACAGTTGGAAACTTCAAGTCCCACCTCAACCAACCACCCCTTTAATTCATGAAGAAAATGACTTAACACCGAAAGACACTGTACCTCAACCTCTGAGTAGAGCTAATAATCATAACGTTATTATATCAGATCACGGTGATTGTAGCATGGTGCTATAACGAGGAATGTCCTATCAAAATTGTTGCCATTCTGAATGGCAACGATTTTGATAAGACATTTCAGGAGCATTCCTTTCATAATAAAGGGATGGATGGGATGTTTGATTCAAAATGGAATATCAGAAAATACATACAGGGGTGAGAAGAGGCACGAATGAGCAGATGGGCATATTGTCTGTCCCATGGAAAAAAAAAAAACCCAACATAGATGCATTCTTCTGGAAGAACAACATCTTATATGATAAACTTTATTCTATTAAAGAACTACATGTGTATTATTACCAAAATCTACCTTTGAATGTATGCATCATGATCTATCCACTTATCAAAAAGATGGAAATGTATACTTATATTGTATTAAAGTTTAATATGTATTCATAAATGGTAGGATCGTTTAATCATCGATATCATATAACATGGTATTCCTCAGGGATCTGTTTAGTACATTATAATTTCTTATATTTCTGTGAATGAGTTACATTTTTTCAAATAAGTTACTTCTAACTATTGCTCTTGCGTATGACAGTTTATACTTGTCACTTATGATGTAAATTGCCTTTGTTCAACTTCTGATAATGAACTTTGGTTTTGTTAATAATTGGTTTCAAGCAAATATGCTTAATTCAAATCACGGTGGATAAAACATGTTTTATGCTTTTATAGCCTCGAAATAAATACATTGTAATTCATATATGTATATATATATATATATATATATATATATATATATATATATTATATAACATCTACATAAAAATATGTATATGTACATAATATATAATATATATGTATACAGTTAGAGATTATAACTGATGAAAAATTAACGTGGAAGGAAAATGTTGTTATTGCTATAATAATGTGTGAATTTGGGAAGACAATTATTGTTGTGAAAATAGGCTCAAGCATATTCTTATCTTTTAGAATACACGTTAGATTTTATCAAATCTTGATCTTACCACACCTACAATATTATCTGACAACTCTTTGTGCTGGGGGATAGTGCATTATGTCATTTGAATAGAATTTAAACCTTCAGAAGCGTGCAATAAGAATTATGACAAACTCAAAACCACATTCACATTCTAATCATCTGATCCGAAAGTTGAATATATTGAAGATATTATGATATCAACAACACCAAAACTGTTTGTCTTATGACTGTATTTGTTTAGAATCTATAGTTTCCCATGCTTTTTTATTTTTATTTTGTAAAAAAGAAAATTAGATAAACACATAGTGTACAAGGTAGGCGGAAAACTATGATTTGGCCTACCCAATGCTTGAGTATAAGTTTTCGCGATTCACAATATCATGCAGTATCATGTAGGATATGTCGGTCCTAAGATGTTGAATAGTTTTCCAGATGATGATAAGCGGTGTGTTTCTATGTCTTTATTCAAGAGAAAACACAAATAATATAATTGTATTAATAAAATCACATAATGATATGCAATGGTGCCTTCCTGTAATAGAGCTATTATTATTGACGCTAGCTATTGGTATTTTTTGTTTGTTTTGTTATGTTCTGTTATGTATGCCTATTGTTTTGTCTTCGTGTTAATCATAATATTCGTTACATTTAACTACATTAAGGGAGAAGCAAAGGCCATTGACCTTGACAGGTCAATGGCCTTTGCTTCTTCCTCCACACTCTGTATTGCATTTGATTGTCATGCATGTTCTCTTGTGTATTGTTCATTTTTTATTTACTCGAGTTGTGCAAGGTAAACTGCTATTTCATCTACTGCTTCTACTACTACTACTACTACTACTACTACTACGACCACTACTACCACTTCTACTACTCTAGTTACTGCTACATTATTATGTACATTTATCTTTAACTACGCGTGAGCTATCCTTCAACGTGGGAAGTGAACAGAACCTCCTCCCCCCCCCCCTCCCCCTCTTTCCACCTTTCTATACTTGAACTTCTTTCAGGTATAAGCTTTTACTATACTTTTATCACATCTAATGTCATTCCCAAGTATAAAGACAATATCCACACAGTCTCATGTATAGCTGGAACATCTACTGTTTTAAAGGAATTGTACAGTATTGGTTGATACCTAATTATAAGTTTCTAACATTTTGGTGAATAATGAGAAAATAATCTCTAATGAAATATGAAAGATCATAATCAAATTCCGCGAGGGATTCAACGTTTATTTGATGAAAATTGGTTTTGAAATGGCAGAGATATCCAAAACAGAGCAATCCTAATAAAAGGTGGGACCCGCCTTTTATTAGGATCGCTTTGTTTCACTTTGTTTTTGGATGTTCCAGCCATTCCAAACCCGATTTTTATCTAACAAACTTTGAATTTCTCTTAGTGGTTTCTTGCTATCTCACAAAAAGTTAAAAGCCAAGTCCTCATCTCCGCCAATAAGTCAGTTCGCAGTTCCACTTTGCGCATGAGAAAAAGAAAGGTAATTCGTGCCAACAAGCATGTGGGTTTTTAAATTCACTGGGGTAAGCATCTGTGATGTAATGATTATTCGTGTAATCCTTATAAATGCTGCTTGCCAGCACATCCACCTTACAGCTAAAGTGGTATTTGGCAATATCAATAGAAAGAGATTGTTAATATACATTCAATTCAAAATAATGAAATAGATGCTTTCCCATGTGTTAATGGACGGAATATTCTGGTCATCTGGTCTAAACAATTTCATTCTTTGTTTGGACAGGTTCAAAGAATTCCATATTTTTTACGTAAAGCTTACCCATTATGTCGTTTCAAAAAGAGTGAAATTCCCCTAACCGACTGAAAAAAAAGAAAGGTCATTCGGACCAATGTGCCCATTAACTAACTCCGAAATGGCTTATACTATACCATCCCTTTAACGCTAACATCAAAGTCTTCTAAAAATTAACTTTTTACAAAATTGTTTTTTATATCCATCAGAAAAACGTTGTCATTGTAACTACTAATTCTAATGCTATTCACTGATATCTCTATCGCTGCACACACTATTACTTCTGTTGCTAGAATTACTACCAATACCTCTGCAACTCCTTATTGCACTTGCTGCTGATTCCGTCGGTATGGCAATGACGAGACAATGAATCGGCGTATTATAATACTTTTCTGATTCTAACGTGCTTGAGATAATGAATAGTTACGTGAGAATGAAATATCATTTGGAAAGCTGACTGCAGACATAGCAAGTTTAGGAAGTGAATAAAAAGTAAAGAGGATACGATAAGTTTGCACGTCTCCTTGTCGTGATGGTGCGAAGTACAATTGGCGCCACGCACAACTGATGGCGCCGCCGCCAGAGGCAGATGTAACCCGAGAGTCGGCGCTATAAAAAAATTAGCAACCCCATGCGAGGTGCCACGTAGCTCATCGTTTGACTCCCAACACGCATGCGCGGCGGCAGACCTTATTTTGTTGGGCAGGGATGCCGTTAGAATGCCTTGCCCTTTTAAGGGTATACACTCAAAAGGGCAGGGCATTCTAACAGCATCCCTGCCCAACAAAAGTACCTCTGCCATGTTACAGAAATGTATGTCAATGAATAGTCTGAAAAACAAACGCTGCCACAGGCAAATGACAGGGGAGTGCAAAGAATCGTTGATGCCAAAGAAAAAAAAATGGCCAGTCATGAAAAACGAAATCTGCGAACCCTGTTGCACACCGAAGGTGCAATCAAACATAAGCCAAACTATCAGCCGAACAGAACAGAGTCTTACAGAAAATTATGTTTGATCTCAACTTTTATGTAATAGAGTCCTAGGGTCCAGAAATGCACATATGTACATCAATCATTGTATACATACTCAATTAAATTTTCTTTTGCAACTGAAACTGCACATTATTATCTCCAAAGTCCAGAAACAAACACACAATGTGCATCCATTGTTGTAACCTATACTCCATTAAATTTCCTTTTGTAACTGAAACTACACATGTCTCCAAAGACCCTGTCGCTATTTTGATTGACGAGTCTCTACCCTCTACTTGCTCTTCTTGTATACAATCGCTTGATATACAGTGGTATGGTTTTTGACAAAGGCTGACCGGGGGAAATTCTACCTCAATTAGTGTCACAACTTATTTCAGTGATATTCCATCTTTATTGTGTTCTTTAACCCATGTTCTTTCTACTACTTCTATATTTACTACCACTACCACTACCATTACCACTACCACTACCACCGCGACTTCTTCCAGATATTGAACTTAATTGTTCCCTCTACAAAACAATTACTTCAATTGCCATAGGCAGGATAGTATAGAACAATAAATCAGCCTATTTCAGAAACCGTTTATCTGATGATGTGGGTTAACGTGCTCGAGTTTAAGCCACTTGAGGATAAGCACGTTAATACTGATCTCTGAATTTGGTATAACGTACGATAAGAATACACGTTTCAAGAGATAGTGTCATGTACACCTGCTGCTTTCCGAGGCTGTAACCGGGGAATGCTCTATATCAGTCACGGAAACCACATGACCAGTGTAAGACATCACTTTGATATATCCATTCATTCATTCATTCATTCATTCATTCATTCATTCATTCATTCATTCATTCATTCATTTTTCCATTTCCAATAGAAACTTATGAATATTTTACAAAAATTGAATACATACATTTTTATCATGATAGATAATAAAGGATAAGTTTACAAAATATTGTAAGTATCCGAAAATGCTGGAAATGGGGAGGAATGCTAAAACGCAGTGCTTGTAGGCTGCATCCCCCCCCCCCAACTCACACACGTAATACAACACTAATATGATTGATAGACTGATATACATAGAAAAGTGGAAAAAATTTAAGATATGGAGACCTATAAATAAACTAACTAATCCGAAACAAACACCTTGGACAAATTCCTATAACAGTCGCTGTCATGCAGGAAGAGAGAAGAAAGAGAGAGAGAGAGAGAGAGAGAAGGAGAGAGAGGGAGCGAGAGTATGTGCATGTGTCTGTGTGTGTGTGTGTGTGTGTGTGTGTGTGTGTGTGTGTGTGAAACTTATTAGTAAGTATAAGAAGACGTGGTGTGAAGATAAAAGACAAAAACAAGATAGAAGGCTAACAAGACGAGAGGTAATAGAAGGTTGGAGGGTGGTTGGAGAGTGGTATATAGCGTGGGCTATCACTTTACTCCTAACATGCATGCGAGGCTGCATGCAGAAACCAGAGTAATCATGTAGCTTTGTTTTAGGTTGCTAAAAAGACCATTTTCACAAACCAATTAGATGCGACAGAATGGATGTTACATTCTTTACCTTTCATCTTTTCCCCTTCCCATCTACGTGGGGGCGCTGTGGCATAGTGGATAACACTCCCGGCTCCCCAATCGGAGGGCCCGAGTTCGATTCCCGCCTGCAGTGCTTACGTCCTTGGACAAGATGTATTTACCCACAATGTCCCTCTCGACCCAGGTGTATCCTTGCAACGCTAGTGTAATAATAATAGCAGGGCCGTCTGGTAGAGAAATGGCAACACTGATGAGGCTATCCTGGATGAATAAGACCTGTTATTATTATTATTATTATTATTATTATTATTATTATTATTATTATTATTATCACTGTTATAATCATAATAATAAAAATAATAATAATAATAATAATAATAATAATAATAATAATAATAATAATAATAATAATAATAATAATAATTATTATTATTATTATTATTATTATTATTATTAATATTATTATTATCACTATTATTATTACTATTACTATTACTACTACTACTACTACTACTACTACTACTTCTACTACTACTACTATCGTAAGTATTGAGTTTCTCCATTTGTGACATACTGCATTTTTTTCTTGCTTCTTCCTGTGTTTCTCTCGTTCTCATTCAAATTGTTTTATGTGACCGTGCATCACAAAACCAACAAAAAGTCACACACACTGATTTTGTGTGAGGACTGAAAATAGGTGAAATGGGTCAACCGAACCAATCTTGAGTTTGTCACATTTTCTGAAAGAGCAAGTCTTCTTCTACATTATACTAAAGTTTGGGATCATAAAATGAACAGCAAACTGTGCTTTGAGCAGATTTCTCGAACACCTTTTGGTAGGATAGTGTGATTAGGTGTGTCATTTTTTTTTTCATTTCTTAAGAACACTGTCCATACTCTTCACTTTCAACTCCAATAACTTAATAGAAAGGATGATGCCACTGCTTTGAAGGTTGGCCTCAATCATCTACAGAATATGTTAATAAAGCATGCTCAATTTCAGCTTAATCTGATAATTCCTTCATTGTTGTTTCTCCAGTGGTTTACATCCTGTTTTTAGTTATATTATTCTCTCAGCTTACATGCATGGCTTGGTAAAGATTAAGCGCCTGAAAGGACCTTGTACTTCGGAACCTCTTTTCTCACTTCACACTTTCCAGAGTGTGCGCTTTCTTTCCAATATTAAAATTGGTTAGAAGAGTCCCTTTGAATTTAGTTATATATCATTTTAAAGCTTAAGTCTTTTAAAAACTCATTCAGGATCTGCTCCTAACTAAAAATCCATGTCTGGTGACTTTTTGTTGGTTTTGTGATGCAGGGTCACATAATTTATGTGCAAGCAAAGTGAGAGAGGGAGATATTTCCCAATGTAGGAAATACACCTAAAAAGGAAGTTAGAAAAGGGATGACTAGAGTTATACAGGCTTATCACGTTATTTACTGTCTTGAGCATTTTGCTCAGATGTTTATTCATTAAGTCTTCTTTAAACGCAGGGTTTAGTCTCATTCAAAGCAACAAAGGACTGCTTTACAAGGGAGCCCTGCGTCGATATAGGCCCAACATTACATTACATGTACACACAATAAAAAACGAACATGATAAATGGTACAGTTAAAGAACAATCGGTTTGTAAGAGCATAAGACACATGAAAAAGAACATAAAAGGAGCGGAGAAAATAGAAACAAATACTATGGTATGCAGCTGCATAGCTAGTGCAAAGGGTTCGTATCAAAATGCTAATGAGAGACTGATGTTATCGTACATGATTCTTAAATGTTTGCAATGAAGAGGCTGCTTGAATAAAAAAAAAAAATGTGTAACGCATTAAAGGATTTGCATGCAGCATAAAATGAGAAGGAGCATTTCTTATATTAAGTTCTAGGTTTGGGTATATCAATTGGCAAGAAAGGACATACTGAGTGGTATAAGTAGCAAATCGTTTGGTCACAAGTTTGACTATGTACGGTGGGCTCAATATTATTGTGTAACAATTTGTACACCAGTGTATTCAGTCAAGACGTAGTAATAAACGCGTTTTGTGACTAAACTTTTCGTATTCTGATGCAGTATAGGTGTTCATCCGCAGAATACAAAGCAAATGTGTGACAGCGAAATCTGACAGTTAAATCTGGGGCCTGTCTTATAAAGACTTGTGATAGAAATCAATTACAAGTTTTTTGTGTGCTGCAATGCAAGTTGGGATTGATTTTGGGACTTGTGATTGATTTGAAGGCTTTATAAGACGGGGCCCTGTGCTTACGAGGGGACTGTTTGGTACCTGTTTGGCCCTCTATAGCGAGGGGAGAGCTGGCGATGCGGGAGCATGGTGGCTATATAAGCTGATAAGACTCTGTTAAGAACAAATCTAATTTCTTGAGTTCGAATGCCAAAGGGCGCGCGTACATCCGTGGACAAAATTTTTTGTCCACAATGTTAATCTAGACGGAGCGATATTTCTCTGAGGAGATGAAATGCCAGGACCCTCTTCTACAGCAGTGTGCCAGTGTCAACAGTAAAGACAATACTACAAATTTAATAAATATGTGATCATAATTATGGCAATAATCGGTGTTATCGTTGATCTATAACATGTAACAGTAAGCGCATTACTATACAGGAGGGCAAAAGGAAGTATGTAGCGTAGTACTCGTTTGAAGCTATGATCTTTAGAGCACAGAAAAGGTTTAAAGGAGAACACTCGCATCAGGTGAGTGCTTCATCGCAAGACGTACAAAAGCAAGGAAATGTGTTATGTTCACCTCTCCTTGCCTAACATAGCAGCAAGTGCATAGTTTGGTCCGCATGTGCATGGAATTTGACGTGTGAATGGTGAAATTAAACTGGGAATTTTCTAATTGCATCCAGTTTTGGTCAAGACATCTACTTCAACTCCCATATGGAAAGGATCAATAGGTATGAGACAATGAATCGGCCTACTTTCAGAAAGATGATGTAAATTTTTTTTCTGATAACTTATGGTAACCTATTTATAAACCTGTTAATAAATGACCACCTGATTAAAAGAAATGCTGATTTCATACTGCATTATAGTGATGAATATTTCAGCTTGTGACAGGAAGATAAATAAGGTACGATAAGGTTGCACGTTTCAAGAGATAGTACCATGTGCACCTGGTGCTGCGGAGGCTGAAACTCGGGGACGCACGCAGTCAGTCACGGAAACCACATGACCCATGTAGGACATCACTTTGCTATAGCGTTGGTCATCACTTCTCTCGTACATGCATGCGAGGCTGCCTAAAGGAACAAAAATGTTTACATAGGTTGCTACAAGACCATTTTCACAAACAAGATGTGACAGAATGGATGTTACAATCTCTTTATACCTTTCATCTTGTATACCCTTCTCATCTTAAGTATTGAGTTTTCCCATGACATCTTTCTCTTATAGACTGTTATTGCATCTCTCCCCCTCTATCTATCTATCTATCAATTATCTATCTATTATCTATCTATCTATCTATCTATTTTTCTTTCTCATACATATACGTGTGTAAGCAAAGAGAGGGAAACTATATAGAGATATATAAGGAAATACAACTAAGAGGGAAAAGAAAAGGAAGGGATGAATGAGAGAGAGAGAGAATGCGGTGTATCAGCGTACTGGCGTGTTGCGAGGTGCGGGCGTGCATGTGCGGTGTATTTTAAAGGACAAGTCCACCTTCCTATACATAAGGATTGAGTGAATGCAGCAATATTAATAGAACACATCAGTGAAAGTTTGAGGAAATTTGGACAATCCGTTCAAAAGTATCTGCGCAGTCACTGCTGGAATTGAAGACTACTACAGTGTATGATATCACATGCGTACAACTATATAAGGAAAATAAAAGGAGAATTTCACAAAACTTTACTTTTTGAATAAAGTGCACAGTTCTTCGACTTGCTATTGACGTATGTTAAGGATAATATTATTCCCCCTGCCTTCTGAAAGAGAGAAGTCGAGTGTTCTTTTGTTATGCGAGAAAATGGAAATATATTGAATTTTCTTTATTCTTTCTTTATATTGTTGTACTCATGTGACATCACAAGCTAGTGGTCTTTACATTCAGCCGTGATTGAGCAGAAACTTCAAAAATTCATAACTTTTTAACGGATTGTCCGATTTTGCTCAAACTCTCACTGATGTGTTCTACTAATATTGCTGCATTCACTCAACCCACATGTCTATGAAGGTGAACTTGTCCTTTAAATCTTTTCTGGGAAGGCACATATTAATATGAAGTGCTGATTTTTAAAGCAGTCATGTGATGTTAAAAAGCACTCTGCCCTCCTAGCGGAACTGGAGATTCACCTCTTCCTTGAACATTTGAGGGGAGGAGCAACTGATGGTTTGGTTTGGTAAGCTGTTCCATATAACTTTCTGAATTCTTTTGAAATAACATCATAATGATTTGAAATGAATCTCAATAAAGATTAGAAAAGAAAAATGGGTATATACAATAGTACGTAATATGCGTGTGTTATTGTATCTGCACTCTTCGAAGGGATAGGTGTGGGATGCATGGGTATAATCGACAAGGAAAAAAGTGCATTAATTACAGGCTTGCCCTCTGTAAGAATATCTACTACTTTTTAATGATTGGCAAGAAAAAACAACAACAAACAAACAAACAAAACGAACCAAATAACGGTCGATCGGACCGTCGATGCAAAAGGTATGAATCTCCTCATCGAGCGGTTTCGACATCTTTGATATGTTTAAAAATATATTCATAACTTTTGCATCGATCGTCCTACTTCCTAAAACTTTCACAGATGTGTTCTGCTAATGTTCCTGATTTCACTCAAATCACTTTTCTCTTTGAATTCTGGCTTCTTTCAAGTAAGTAATTGTTGGCTTTAGTCTGAAAAGTCCTTAGCTACCTGGCGGAGGAAGTGGGGGAGGGGGTTGATACTCCTCACGCTCTCAACCAGTGATACGCTATACCGTGGTACCACTCGGCTGGTCATGCTTCTGGCAGTACGCATGCACGGCTGAGTGGCGTGTGAAGCGTCCTTTCAGGCTTCTTACTATTAGTATTTCATAAGAAAAAAACAACAAAGAAATGGAACCTCACTTATGGTACTCGACCATAAATTCGTTGGTGAAGCAATGAGATGAATGATTCTAAAATTATAATGTAAGGAATAAAATGGCCGCAATTGGCAACAAGTGTATTCATGAGTGTCAAAAACAGCTAATAGAATAATGCGAATAAGCATTCAGATTGAATGAAGGATGTAACTGAATTTATCACAAGGCTCATGAAGAATATTGTAATTTAAAAAAAAAAAGAAGCACCCACCCACCCCCCCCCCACACACACACACACTCAACACTTCACTTCAGTCTCAGAGTTAGGGGGTTGGTTTCATGTTGTCAGTCCATGACAATAGTCAATGTTTAAGACCATGAAATATGACATTGTCCAAGAAAATGTAAACTCCTAGCCTACTTCACTACAGGGACCACTCTCATTCTTCTTCTCCTTCTTCGTTTTCCTCTGTTACTCCCTCAAAAAATACAAATAATATATTAACCGCCACCGCTGCTTAAACTGAATTGTGCACTCCATGACCCCCTAGGAAAATACCTTTCCTGTTCAAATTAGAAAAATATGTCGGACAGGAACTGACGTGATTTTGTTGTTGCTTTTTTAAGGAAATGTACAAATTACAACAATTTCATCCGGATGTATACTAACACCCTTTTCTATTCCAATAGTTATCCTCTTTTAAAACGACAGCAGATGTGCAAACATGAATACAATGTTACTTCTAATGTCATCAGCGCTGCAATGAAATTCGTTGTGCTGTGGCTCTTGTAGTTTTATAGGCTTGATATCATTCATCATCTTAAGAGTTTAACTCTACTCAGTCTTCCTGTGTTACTAATTTCCTCTTCTACTACAAAATACAACTACAACCACACCTGCGTCTACAACTGTAATTCCTGTTACATCAACTACTGCTACTATCATAATTGCCATGATCCTTCTATTTCAAGTGCTGCTACAGACTCCAAAAAACAAGCACCTTTCTCATTACAACTAGCACTGCGAGAACGCTCTCAGCATTAAACCCATGCAACTATAAGTACCATACTGTCCTTCTTCTTCCTTCTGCAGCTGCCGCCCAACAAAAAAAGGAGCACTCAGACTGGAGACAATAAGCAATTCAGAATGAAAATTATCAATGAGTGGATATAATAACTTTCATAGTCACGCCCAACAAGTTCAAACGACATGTGAGCTTGAAAACACGTTTACAAAACAGACTGTAGATGCAGGGCATGCAGATAATGAATATCTAACTTATGGATACCATTCTACGATCACCCTTAGGTTAAATGATAATTTGCAAATTTTACGATAATATTTCACGTTACTCTCGTTGGTACCGTGTGCACCTGTTGTCATGGACATTGGTCAAGAGGTATTATCACTGTATCATTTTTTACTTGATAGTGAAGTCCCCTTCCTATCTTTTATTTTCGTTGTCTTGAAACCCGAACACGAAGCTTGCAGTGGTATGTCCAAACGTATTGAAAAAGTTTTCCTGAGTCGGTCCCATCCGCAGACACCTAACATACGTATTATGCACAAAGATGTACGCACCGGGCTGGATTCGAATCCAGGATCTCGTGTTTAAGGTCCAGAACGTTCATTGCTTATACTATAATATACACAAGGAGGCAAAGGGTTAATATAGAATAGACAATAATTATAAACAAAGAAATAATGTGAGTCATAACCATGCACAAGATTAACAGTCACACTGACAAAAAAAACCACTACATGATCAAGGCGAGTATTTTGTTCTCAGCCTGAGTAGAGAATCGCATTTTGCAATCTTTTTGCGATCTTGAAAAAGCATTATTATTGATAAGGTAAAGGGTGGGAAGTCAAAGACACCTTCTCAATGAGAAGATGAGAAGGAAATGGGATATAGGCCAGCTTCTAATCATCAATTTCAGGTTGTAGTTGTAGACATTTTAAAAAATGTACATAATTTCCCTAAGTCGGTATCTGGTGCACGCGGGTGTGAACGTGACAACCAATGACAACCGTCAATAGTTTGAATATTCAGCAGTTATGAAAACTCCCTATCATACGCTTTAGTTAAAAAAAAAAAAGTATACTAGATAAAGGTTACTATTACACAAAGAAATACATTATTTTGTCGACTCAGTACTTCGTCATTGGGTCAGCAAGGTGCAAGCTCTGCATATTTTATGACCTACTTTTATCAATACTTTTATAAATCCTTATTTTTTCAAGTCACAAAGTAAGTGTGTGTTTGTCCTTTATCTCACAAAAACTGATGAAATTGGCGTATCTTTGTTGAAGTGTTTGTATTATTGCTTGCCAGGTGGGAACAAAACACCTTGCCACGGCGGCATCAAAAAGTATAAATATTGCCAACTGACTGCAGCTCCTCATCAGATCTGCCTTGAAGATCGCCCTCTACTGACCTCTAGAAGAGTCTTCTCGACACCAGCGCAACCAGTTCGTCACCAGCTCACCTATAGTCGTCGAATTGCCAGGTGAGATTTTCTATTTTCCTTTCCTCATAATCTGCTATCATAGACAAGGCGTTCCCTCTTTACAACAGAGACAATTCAATTATTTTCATAGATGAACGATGAATAATAGACTACCAAGCATCTTCTAAGTTCTTGAGATGATTGTGAAAAGGAAATGCAGAATTTTACTTTTATGGAAACTGAAATTTTACTTGCAAAAAAAAAATAAGCTCCAAGTAGATAAGTTATACCCTCTCGATTATGCTGCATTTGGCCTTTTTTAGTTTAAAACATTCTTGGCAAGTCATTCGAAATTTCGCTCGACCACATTTTACATATTTACGTACAATTTTTAAACAATTGTGTTAGGGGTCGATAATAGTGTCAGACCCAGACTACATCTAAAAGTAGTATATTCTGCTTCATTGAGCAGAGTCATCTTGTAGGTATATTACTCTAAACGTATGTTTAACACCTGCAAATGCATAAAATATAGCACGTTATGTATGTAACCAAAACCTTAAAGACCTATAACTCTTGAACGATCTGTACAAATTAGGTCAAAATTTACTGACCTGCCCTGGTTTGTCTGAGTTATTTTGTTTTATGTCTGCCCTGAATCTACGATGAGGGTTAAATTTCCCCTTTATTTCATGTCCACCGCGATAAATCGTAATGCCTTATCTTGTAACACTTATATTCTTTGCAGTTGTTCCGAAAATATCCGTTATAATTCTCCTTCGCTTCTTGTTGTAAATGTCTAGGTTGGAGATGTTTAGATGATATGCAACTACTTTTGTTCCATTCCAATGATTATATCAATTTTGACTCATGCACTGTAATTCTGAATTACCGCTGGTCTGTTAATGACTGGCGATGAAAACAAGTTGCCACTGAATATTGCTGAAGTTATTCCTAAAGAGTACCAAATCGCGCACACATCTCCGTAGTATAATACATTGATGGAAATTTCAAACGAGTAATAAAACGCGTCATAATTTAAAGTCATAAATGTTGAACTCAGTCCCTCTCTCTGCTAGCCTTTTGCAAAGGCGGCTCGCAACGGATTCGCATACGGCGGGCCGTGGACTCGCTACTCTCGCAGCTCGCCGGTCACGCGCTGTGTGTGAGAGTCCATTGCTCTCTGTGTGCGTGTGCTGAAATTATAGCGAGCTGCTTTGCAAAAGGCTGTCTCTCTGCAGGAGCCTTTTTTATATCTGTGTTTAGAGACGAGTCTGGGAATGAACATGCCTGCTATCACTCAAACTCCTTCATACGAGTCTAGAGCCTCGGGGTCATCACACGAGCCCGGCACCCACGAGTCATACGGCCCACGAGCTTGACATTGACAAAAGTTCCATGAGTCATACAACCCACGAGTCATACAGCCCATGAGCTCGACAGTGGGAAAATAAGGCACACGAGACCGATACTGCGTATATAATAAGCCCCATGACTGTCGGTTCATGGGCCTTGTTGCCTAGTGTCAGACTCATAAGCCTGTTTTTTCCTAGTGTAGGACTCGTGGACCTTCATTGGCTATAGTGTCGGACGCATGGGCCTTATTTGCCTGGTGTCGATCTCATGGGCTGTATGACTCGTTGGTGTCGAATTCATGACGAGGGTCGTGTACCCCAGAGCCTCTTACACTATCCACCACACAGATCCCAGATGAAGGGACTCTATGTTATAATCAGCCAGTGCCCTGCTTTCGTGGACACAGGTTCTATAGGTTTTCGATGAAAGCTACATTCTTGAATTTGTACTCTCGTTGTCATTGTCTAGATGCAAACAATCATCACTTAAGCAGATATCGGTGTAGACACTGAAAAAGGAATTATGTATGCTAAGAAGTGTTTCAATCTACGACATTCTAATGATATGGGAAGTAATAACAATGAAAATGTCTCTCCCTCCCTATTATATCTTTATCTCTCTCTCAATCTCTTTCTTTCCCTCTCTCCATATCCCCCTCTCCCACCCATCCCCTCTCTTTCTCTCTTTTGCCTCGTGTGCAGACATCATGTTGACCTTCTTTGCAATCCTCCTCGTGGCAGCTGCCTCGGCCGAGCTCGCCCCGTTGTACCGCAACTCAGAGCCTATCCCAGGCAAATACATCATCAAGATCAGGGTAAGTTTGAAGAGCTAAAGATTATAATCCTTAATTTCCTCCTTCAGCGTTCATGGACAGGTGTTTCAGATTGCCATTTCTTCAGAAAAGGTAACATAAGTTCTCTTTGGTGTATATATCGGCCGTCGGTGATACTAAAGTTGTATGGAGTTATAAAAAAGGGTAGAGACCGTACAAGAGTAGTAACACATCAAACCTCCAATGTGAGTGACTGACGAGATTGTAGCTGTCTTTAACGAGCTCACAACTACATCTGTTTAGCGCAGAAAGTGACAAGTGTCAAGCCAAGAAATGAACGTGTAACAATACAGTATTGTTCTAGTTTTGTGAAGCGATGGTCGGTATGTAATATTCTTTACTCTCCTTATGTAGGAGGAAACACATTTCCCCCTAAGTTTTAACAAGTCTTGTATACAGTGTACAATGTAAATTTCTGTATCTGTGAACTATTAGTTTGCTGAAAAAAAGACTCTTCTCGTTAAACTACTCATTCCAATTTATTGAATGATACGTGTTTTATCCAGAAAGATATTCATGCATGGTAATGCGATCTTCCCTGTCATTGTCTGGAAATGCTCCCAGGATGAGTACAGTCTCGATGAAATCTCCTCAACTGTTCGCATCTCTGGTGGGCGTGTCGGAAACATTTGGCGCAACGTCCTGCATGGATTCGCTGCAGAGTTGGAGGAGCGTGTCCTGGAAGTTGTAAGTGAATTCTATCACCATCAAAGGGACTTCCATTTCTAACCCTTAGAAATGAATGACTAATCTTCACCATTTCTATATTGTTTTGAAATCCTCATTATATTAAGACTATTTCTATAGCTAAAGGAGTCCGCATGCTGAAATTTATATGTACCGTTTGTAGAATGTTCCTGTGTGTCGCTGTCTGAGCATATTTACTACACACGGCTTATGACGTTGTTCCCAATACCTTCTCTAAAAAGAGTAAATGTATTAGTACTATAATTATAGATCTTCATCTCCAGCTCCAACTGCTCATCGTTAAATATTTCGCTCTTCTTCTTTTTTTTTTTTTTACTTGAATTGAGGTGTATTTTCTCTCAAATTTAATTTATTCGCTTGTTCACTGGCAACATAATGTTGCAAGCAGTGGACAGTGATGATAATTCGTGTGGTTGTTGTTGTTGCTGTATGAGAAGTATAACTCAAGAATTTGATGATAATGACTCAATAAAGGGGGTGGGGAGAAAAAAAAGTACTTTCTCTGCCACTACAAAAGACTATTTGCAGATAGCGATTGTGGCTGTGTTCTGTTAGTTGGTGTTAGACGACGCCTTTCAGCTGTCAGCTCAGGCTCATCATGAGCGGCATCCTTTCGTTCCACACTTTTTGGTATATATTGGACACGTGTTAGCACTTATGTAAAATCCTGTAAAACTCTTTCTGTAGGTTCGGAGTCTGCCTGCCGTTGAGTACGTGGAAGAGGATGGAGTGTACCGTACTCAGGTCACGTGGGGTCTTGACCGTATCGATCAGAGGAGCCTCCCTCTAAACAACTACTACGGCCCACGAGGTACTCAACTCAACTTGACCTAGCATTTCTTCCAGGCTAGCAGATATAAAATAATCATCATGACATGTGGCCCCAATGCGAAACACCTTAGTTTGTAAATTTCAAATTCTTGTTTGGGGATTTGTCTTCATAATAGGCGTAAAAGGAAACTTCTACACACACCAGTTTCAACATTCAGTTTATACACTGCAAGTAGCGCACATGTCATGTACGTTGTGAGTTAGTCTTATCAATTCCCATGCATTCAATGCGGATATAAGCTGTAAGCATGGATTTGTGACAATCCAAATGGGTTTACGTATGTTGTAAGGTTAGATTAAAATTTCAGTAAGTTTCAGTGAGTTTTATATCTCCACTTGTACATGACATAAAATAAGTATAGCAATATCAAACATATTATTTGCAAGTCATGAAAATATAAACAAGATTTGACATTACAATTACATAATCACGTGAAATAATGAATAAACCTCATAACAGGTCTTTAAGTATACAGGTGGGGGAGGCTGTTATCAATAAGGAAATCGCTTGACTTGGACAATGGCCCCTGAACATATGTGCTTTCTTTCATTTTTTTTTTAAACTAAAGGGACGGAGCACACACGTAGAACAAATAACGTAAATCTTTGAAGTATTTTAAATGTCATTTGACCAAAAAGGACAACACAAGGTGGAATGTATAAAGACGAAAAAAAAAAAAAAACACCGAAAATAAAGGGACCCGAATAGGAAGAGAAGAAAAGCGATGAGATATAGTGTTCAGGAGTTGGGAGCTAACAAAAGCGTTAGCTAACAAAAATCAGCATGGATGCAAAATTTCTCAAAACTGTGTTTATCTAGTGGTAGGGTTTCTCTCTTCTTCAGTAAAAGTGAGGCAATCTACCTGATATCATTAGACGGCCAAACTTCAACAGAAGTTAGAGGTATAATATCGGAAACTTGAATGTTCAGACTTTTGAGGTAACGGGAAACAAATTGCATGGATATTCATTGTCCTTCAGGCTATCATGGATCTTCTAAATGTTTTGTCTTCTACAGGAACCGGCAGTGGCTACACTGTCTGGGTGATTGATACTGGGGTCCGAGATACCCACAATGAATTCGGAGGTCGTGCCGATCAGGTCGTCAACTATGCCGGCGGTAGCAATGTAAGTAGGACGGTCATTGGCGAAACATGTCTTCATTATGATAATGACCATGGGTACAAGGGGGGGGGGTGATTGATGGAAAATTTACAGTTTATCAACCAAATCGTATATATGATGCGATTTCCTCATGTAATTCGTATTTATTCTGCATAAAAAGGTATCTATATGAAGCTGCATAATCATATTTGTATGGGTGGATGTGTGGTAAGAGGCACATTGTGGGGGGTATACTTTGTGTTTCGCTTTTTAGTCAACACTCTAGGTTTAAAATTTGAAATTTTGGGAGTATTGTCTGTGGGAGAAAACAGCCAACGCGATACTCCCAATAGGTACCTATTTGCGAATTTCGCTGTGTGTGTGTTTGTGTCCGTGTTTGTGTGTGTGTTTAAGTGTGTGTGTGTATGTGTGCGTGTGTGCATGTGTGTGGTTGTGTGTGGTTGTGTCTGTACCTTACATGTCCTTACATACTTGAAAAATAAACATCCTTGATATTGTAATCTTCTCTTACTGACTCCAGGATGACTGCAATGGACACGGCACTCACTGTGCAGGAACGGTTGGATCCAACACCTATGGCGTCGCTACAAAGGTCTCCATAAAGGGAGTGAAGGTGCTTAACTGTTTGGGATCTGGAAGCAACAGTGGCGTCATCAGCGGTAAATCAAATCGTTGCTTCCTCCTCAGCCTCACTTACTTTCTTCTATTATCATAATATGTCTCGACTGTCCCCAGTGTCAAGAAACTAAACTAAAGTCACTTCATAGCACATTGGCATCATGATATAGTCTGTCTATAGTCCTCCATCAATATTTATGCCAATATCTTTAGCCTTCGCAACTTTGTACTTAAAGAAAGTGTCAAGAAAGATTGCATAGGTGAATGTTCAATATAAAGAAAATGGGAAAGAGTTATCGTATTGAATGACACCGTCAGTATATTACGGCATGTAATCAAGCCATCTGTGGAGCTGCCATCACCACAACTTTGACACAAAAGAGGTTTTTTTTTGTTTTTTTTTTAATGAAAAAATCGATGCTTTCTGTTTCTCCAGGGGTGGACTACGTTAGGGCAAATGCTGGAAGCAAGGACGTTGCGTCCATGTCACTTGGAGGCGGTATATCCACAGCTCTCGACACTGCTGTCAAAAACCTGATCAGCTCTGGAGTCCCCACGGCTGTGGCTGCGGGCAACGATGACGCAAACGCCTGCTATTCATCACCTGCTCGTGCCTCAACCGTAAGAAGCGCGATTTTCCATCAAAATCATAGTCCATAGTTCAGTCCACTGAAGCAGAATACCACTTACAATGATTGCCAATGCACGCTTTTGTAAGCTGCCAAAGCCACGGTTTAGCAAGGTCTTTGCTCATTGCAACAGACTTCCATTCGTAGTCATGTCATTTATTGGTGTAGAGGTGCAGAACCCATAAATTTTTAGATTGAGGGTTTAGGCATCATTATCAACATGGGATATGAACATTTAAGTTCCGTCAAAAGAAAGAAAAAAATACTTGAGCAGTGTGGCTAAGGTTGACTTGTTCTTTTTTCCTCTGTGACAAATCGCAGGCTATCACTGTGGGTGCCACCGACAGTAGCGACAAACGATCTTCCTTCTCTAACTACGGTTCCTGTCTCGACATCTTCGCTCCTGGAACCAGTATCACTTCCACGTGGCACACCAGCAACTCTGCCACCAGGACCATCAGCGGAACGTCTATGGCTTGCCCACATGTTGCAGGTACGATCACCCACAAAAACTACAAAACAAGTCGATGACAGACTCTTAGATCTAATTGTATCAATTCCATGCAACCTAGGATGTACTGTCACGTCACGTTAGTATCTGAAAATGGTCATCGAATAAGGCTGATAGCTATCAATACAGATATAATTATTATTACGTGGTTATATATATATATATATATATATATATATATATTTTTTTTTCTACATACTTAGGATTGCTCTCTCGAAGTATAGGTTGTTGTTGCCTAATGTTTTCAATGAATATCGTTATCCTGTGTTCTCGGCGAATGGTATACGTTGAGTGTGTTTTAGTGCAATGGGTGCTATGTGTTGGCTAATGTAGAGTTGGGGTCGAGTTCCATACCCCTTCCTATTGTAATCTAAAGGCTTATTTATATTTGTCACAATCAACATCCCATATGGGTTGTATATACACGGCTAAATACATGCCGATGACGTAACAGTATTTATTTCTGATATACTGCGAACGACTACTACCATTGGTATAGTAGTGTATACATTCTCATTCTATTGCTTCTACCCCGTCACTGCTTGTTATTATTTTTTTTTACTAATAGCCCTACTGCTAATAATTTCGGTTGCTTTTTCTACCCCTGGTAGCCTACTTCTACTTCTAATTTAGCTTTACTGGCTATGTTTGTTCCTGAAGACTGACATATCGCATTCTACGATTTGCAGAATATGAGCTGACGATGCCTTCAGTTTCGCAAAGTGATTAAGAAAACAGACTGTGTTTCAAACCCTCTCACACACACTGATTGCTGCTATAGGCTTCTTGAAAAGCACATGATTGATGTAGAGTGATTTTAACATTATACCCATGGAAATGGTTTCAAGTGCACAGGGAGATAGCCTCTAATTCGTTTGCTTGATATTTTAGGAGCCATCACTCTGTATTCGAAGAGTACATCATCTATGCTTGCTAACACAAGCAACAATAAGATCTCAGACGTTGGATCAGGATCTCCCAACAAGCTGCTGTATGTGTAGGTATGTATGACACCTTTCATACGTGTACATTTATGTACATCGACTGGGAAGGGTGCTTTTCGAACTTTCTACGTAAGTCACCCAAAATAGCCAATGATTGCTTACATTTGAATAGAAAACTAGAGATACACAGGATGCCAATTCAAACAGAACAGGAAAGATTGCATTAAAATCTGACATAGACAGTGTAAGTGACATTTGAAATTTCACGTTTTCATGGAACAGTGCTATCGGCAGCAAGCACAATATACATAATATACCAGGAACGTGAGGAGATGATGTCATACCCTGACAATTCTCATATTGACTTGTTTACAAAAATTATTATTAAAATTTATGATCATAGTTGACGGTTTACCCGCTACAACCATTTTCCTTTAAAATTCACTGAATTATTAGATCATTTCAACCTGTAATCTAATTTGCCGTAAGCCATGTGTGAAGCTACCCATTTTTTCACTTGTAGTATGCAAGTCTACGGTGTCAACATCGCCACCGCAGCTAATTTGCATTGTGGTTGCAATCGACTTTTCTGTTTGGCGAAAATATGTGAAACATCGAATTTTCATGACTTTCTTATCTTACCCTATCCGATTTCCATGCGCTTCTCGTACAACGTTTGTTTGATTCGACTTGTAATTTTATTGATATTATGTTGGACGTGGAGTGGATTTTTACTTAGATCAACGCTATCGTTTATTTCTCTCTAAATGACGTAGGTTAAGGGAGAGCTTCCTTTCAGACCAAGGCGTGACGTAGCCACGACTCGTCTCCAATTGGTCTTCAAGCAGACGATCTGATGAGATTACAACGAATTTTATGACATCTAATTTATCGATAATCATCATCATTGACTTGAATGTTACTTCGCGAAAAAAGAAATCGCATTGGATTTCTTTCAGGTGTACTTTTCAGTAGCGTTTACTTTGTAAAAATTCATGGCCGTGCATTCGTTGTATCAATATAAACCAGAAATTGGTTTTATTTGAAAATTTGATAACATACACTGGGTCACAAAGAAATATATTCAGATAGATTCTGAATTATCTCAGTTAGAAGAATTAGGAATATGAAATATTAATGTTTTCAGACATTGTCAACAAGTTGACAGTCTTACAGCAAAGTTACACCTCTTGAAACGAGATATGAAAAAAAAAATCCCTGTCTCAAACTAATGATCAAACAGATACAATTAAATACATGATCTTCCATGATGGACGAAAGGCGATTGGATAGCAGGTCATAGTTATTTCAGATGTGATTAACACAATGGTTTAGCGAAATCACGATTGTTGTCTGAGACGTTGATGAATGGTGACATCCTTGTAATTGATTAAAGCTGAGCAATGTGATGATGGGTATGACGTTTGCTCTCCAATAAAGACATCTGCAAGATAATATCGATCTGGTCTGTTGACTTGTACTCATTTCTTGAAAAAGGTTGAAGGAATATTGATATGAAGAAATCATTTTTCCCTTCGATCATTACAATATTTGTATCGCATCGTCCTAATACTAATGCTGATGAAAATGTGTATGAGAGGAAAAAATGGCCAGGTCGAAAATCCAAAGTGCACTGAGATTCCAGCAAGCACATTATTAACTTTTTTGCATGTGTGTGGTTATGTGTGTGTGCGCTCGCGTGTGTGTGTGTGTGTGTGTGTGTGTGTGTGTGTGTGTGTGCGTGTGTGTGTGTGTGTGTGTGTGTGTGTCTGTGTGTCTGTGTGTGCGTTTTGTTAGTGAGAGCGAGAGAGAGCGAGAGAGAGTGGGAGGCAGTCACGGAAGGGGAATTTCTGTAGCTAACCGGGGGGCCGGAAGCTAAAAATAGAGGTCGAGTTCCACTCCCTCTACATGCTTATTTTCAAGTTTTTTTTAAATATTGTAACAAACAACATTCCACTGGTCTACCTCAAAAAATTTGTTGCGAAAGTCTCCAAATCCAAGATTGCGTCCAAGATGGCCGCCATATTTACTGAATTTGCTATTTCAGAGATAGAATCTGATAGAAACATCAGATTTCAACAAATTTGATGTCATATGAAAGATAATAAAATTTTCTACAAGTTGATACCATTTTCGTTGGTTATTGTGATAACTGGGTTGAGATTTTAAGGAAAAAACACTCATTTTTTGATATTTTTCTGAAAAAAGGAAAATCATGAAAATGTTTGATTCAGCATAAATCAGAGAAAGACAAAAGGATTATTTTGAAACGTTTCAAGAATTTTGTTCGACATATAATTAATATTTGGAGAAAATAAGGCGTCAGTACCATTTTTGGCTCAGAGGTAATAATGTCTCAAACTTGAAAGTTCACTGTGTAAAAATGGCCACTTTAGTTGTGACAAGACCGTGTTAGTCGTAAAAGAAGTCTGCGCGCGCCAAGACTACTACTCGCAACACTGGAACTGGCGTTTATAGCAGTGCCAGTGGTGCGTGTAGTAGTCTTGGCAAACGCAGACTTTTTCTTTGACAAACAAGGGCTTGTGCCTGCAAAATAACTTTTCTTACCAAGTGGTAGCTCAGGTGACGCTGATCACTATCATTTCAAAGTAGATTGTTCTGAAGCAGTTGAGATGAAGCAAAAAATATTTTTCAAATAGAGGTAAATGCTTGAAACTTAGCACTAATCTTGTTATAAATAGTTTAAGACGGAATTTAGATCAACCACTCAAAAAAAAAAAATCAAGATGACAGCCATCAAAGTTGACATAGTGTATTGCGCCAAATTAAATGTATTATTTCGATTTTGATACAATTTTGTCTGTTGTGCTATCTATTTATATGTTTTTATATATTTTGAACTTTGTAATTTTATGTATTTGTGTATTTTAAACCGTCTTAGGTTTTTATGGAGACATTTCTGAAACCAGTGATATTCTACTCTCCGAAAAAGAAAAAATAATCACTTTTGAAGGAGTGAATAACAGAAAACAGTGAATTCAGAGTGAAACTGGAGTGAATTTTGAGTGAAAAAGTTCATTTTCACTCATTTTAGAGTGACCTTAGGGATCACTCGTCACTCTTCGAGTGATCCCTGAGGTCACTCTAAAATGAATGAAAATGAACATTTTTCACTCTCGAGTGATCCTGATATCTAATACGGGAAAGCATCTAAAAAAAAAATACTGAATATCACAAAACATGCATTTTACAGAACGGAATTATCTTGAGAGCTATAATGTTTGAAAATAAACAAATTGGGTTTCTTATTGACTTTTTCTATTCTACTTTGCCAATTTCATGACTCTCCCATACCTGCCAGCGCTGAAACCCCAAAGTGGTGACAATCAAGAAATTTTCAAATAGGAATATTCCTGAGTTTCCTTTTCATTCTTTTTCACTCTTCTATTTTTTTTTTCAAGAATAGGAAGACAAGCACACGTTCATGTATATGTGAGATTTTATATCAATTTATTTCCCTCTTCATTATAAACACGTTGCAGATAAACGCAGAAATTCATTCATATCCAACAAGACATGAAATTGATGTACACTATGTAACCCCAAACACTATTAGCCCTTTAATCCATAATACATCCTGGCTCAGATATTTGGAATAAACTACCAGATGAATTACGTAACAGTCAAGAAAATGTTGATCAAACAGTACCAGTGTTATCCTATGTAGAAACCCTAGGTTATTCATTTTTCGTTTCTCACTTTATCTACATTCAGAAAAAAGAAAGAAAAAGAAAAGATAAGAAAAGGAAATAAACACTTTTGAATTCAGAAAAAAAGATAGACTTTATTGTTCCAGTCCTTGTGGGATTTATTTAAAAGACAAGTTCACCTTCATTAACATAAAGGATTGAGAGAATGCAGCAATATTAGTAGAACACATCAGTGAAAGTTTGAGGAAAATTGGACAATCGATGAAAAAGTCATGAATTTTTAAAATTTTTGTGTTGGAACCGCTGGATGAGGAGACTACTAAGGCTCGGGATGTCATATGAGTACAACAGTACATGTATAAAGAAAATGTAAAGAAAATTCAACATGTTTTCACTTTTTTCGCATAATAAAAGAGCACTTGACTAGCCTCTTTCTAAAGGCATTGGGAATAATATTACCCATAACTATGTCAGTAACGAGTTAAGGGAATGTGTACTTTTTTCAAAAGATGAAATTTTGTGAAATTCCCCTTATATTTTCTTTATATTGTTGTACGCATGTGACATCATACACTGCAGTAGTCTTCTCATCCAGCGGTGACTGCACAAAAACTTCAAAAATTCATAACTTTTGAACGGATTGTCCGATTTTCCTCAAACTTTCATTGATGTGTTCTACTTTCGTCGCTGGGGTGACAAGACCTTGTATCTCAAATTTTGGTGAAAATGACTTTTTTGCATTAGTGGTCAAATAATCTGTTAAGTGATGTCCCCTGTCCAAATCCCAGCTGTCTTACCCCAAAAATGAAGCCACCACGGCATGTCAAAGGAACGGCTATCCCATTCAGTATAGTGCTTTGGCCGCCATGTTTTTTGGCTCTCCTGAACATTTGACATTTTTGAGATACGAGGTCTTGTCGCCCCAGCGACGTTATATTGCTACATTCTCTCAATCCTTATGTTAATGAAGGGGAACTTGTCCTTGAGTACATTATATCTATTGTTGTGTAAAAAATTTTGCTTCAGAATGGTCTCATATTCAAGTAATGTATAGTTTAATGTTTCCAGGTTAGCATGCCTGTATAGTGACGGGGCGATCGTTAGCGATCGCCCCGTTGCGAGAAGAGATTTTCTAGCACGCAGGAGAATTTTCGTGTCATCTGCGGGCATTCTACGAGCATAATACAGGTGTTTTGCTGGCAGCGTGGAGCGAGCTATACCAGAAAAATTGCGTCCAGCTGGAAATGGAGACGTCTCCGCGATGTCTCTTTCATAGTCGCGGCCACGTCGTGGAGATCAGTGTTGTCTCAGTGTTGTCTGCGAAGTCTCCGAAACGTCTCCGCGACCTTGCGCAGACCCATGGCGACCTTCATGCGACGATGTGGAAACGTGGAAATGAAGCAGGGCTCGGCCGCGGCCGAGCCTCGCACTTTAAACGGGGTCCTGGATGTCGCCCTTGAGTCGCCTCCTTCGTGTCCTTAGTGAGAGAGCAAGCTATTTCTGGTTTTTCGAGTTACACAAATCGCGGCAGTCGGGGAGACGTCTCCTCTATTTTAGTGAGTGTATTACTGTAATACATATCAATATGTATATATATATATATATATATATATATATATATATATATATATATATATAATGTAGGCTACGCACACACACACACACACACACACATATATATATATATATATATTATACAAATAATGAATGTTTAGGAGTGCAGTGGACAGAATATTTCATGAGGTGAAAGATGAAATGATCCATTCAACGAGGCGCAGCCGAGTTGAATGGATCAAAAATTTCATCTTTCACCGAATGAAATATTCTGTCCATTGCACGAATGAAAAACATTTATTATTTGTTTTATATAACGCCTAGAAGAGATCCTTGTCCTTTCATGTTTTATTAACTTAGAAACAAGAGAGAATCTGAGATCGCGAGAGTGCTCACTGGGCGCTTCACGCTATGTAGCGCGCTGTCGCATACATACACTGTACGCGGGCTCTCAGTGAGCATGCAATGGAGCAACTGGTATGGATCCAAAATTGCACGGTAAATGGAACCACAATTGCACGGATGATGACGTCATAGTGAAATGGACCGAATAATCAATGTCAAACAACCAATCAATTACAAAGATCTCTTCAGGCGTTTTATATATATATATATATATATATATATATATATATATATATATATATATATATATTACATGTTCAAGTTTAGTCCGTTGCTGTCACTATAAATAATAATTATACATTATAAAGATACATTTACATTTCTCCCCTCCCGCTGACGAACGCACTCATTATACACACGCAAAACGTTTGATTATAGCCTTGTTCGAACTCTGTTGTTGTTTTTTTATGCATATATCATTATAGCAGCATTAATAATTAGTAGGAGAAACATTCTCCCCTCCCCTCCCCCCCCCCCCTCCCCCTCCACGTATTCAAGAAAATAGTGCAAGTTAACAAGGCAGATTGATCCAACAGCCTGTGTACTGAGACGCCATTATTGGTGTGTACATGCACATCACACTATTACATTACAACTCTGGAATTATTGTAAGGATCAATTACAATTTTAAAGCCACTATTATTTTTCCACGTCACCATTTTACCAATGCCTCAAACGACAATCGGGATTTCGTCAAGCCATGAAATTCACAAGTGCTGATATTCAATCTCGTTTGGTCTATCCTAGCAGATCATGTATCTAGGTAACCTGTAATCCTGAAGATGAAGACAGAAATCTTTTTGATATCTCGCTTCAAGCGTGTTTGACTTACAAGACGGTGTAATTTTTGCTATGCAAATTTTAACTTTTAAATCATGCTGGAAGTAGTTCATGTTCTTATTTCTGCTCTCTGACAATCATTCAAAATTAGTTATCAAAATTTTCAAAGAAAGCTAATTTTCCGTTTTCATTATTTTCATTGTCAAAATCAATACATGTCCATTGATTTTGACAAGGTTAACTAACGCTAGAGCACAAAGTACACTTGAATGAAATCCAATGTGATAGTTTTTTTTTTCTTCTTCTTCTTCTTCACGGAGTAATATTCGGGTCTATGATGACGATTATCGATCGTTTCAGACTCCATGAAATTCGTTGTAATCGCGTCATATCGTCTCCTTGAAGGTCAATGATTGGAGAGTTGTTGCTACGTCTGTGTGTGTGTGTGTGTGTGTGTGTGTGTGTGTGTGTCTGTGTCTGTGTGTGTCAACGAGTCAACGAATTATGTGGTTGAAGCGATTGTTATATGGTGAGAAGCTCATGGGATGGAAACTTTTCTTTGATTATATTTTTAAGACTGCGGGAGGAAGATTCATATTTTTGTGCAATTATGATATACGATTTCTAAAGTTTAATGTACCATTGTTTTATTTAAAAATTTTGAGGGCATGGCAAGAAATGGAGAATAACCGGAATTATCAAGAAGGCAAGATTAATCCATTTTTTTTTTTTAATAATAAGGATTATTTGTGTAAAGGGAAAATGATTTTTTGTGAAAATTTATATAGGAAGAATATTTATTTAGTGAAGCAAATTATGGAAAAAGATCGTATGAGATCAGCAGTATATTTTCACAGGTTAGGATTAGATAGTGAAAATATAGTTAAAGTTTGGGAAATAGGGGAGGTTGTTGTAAGAAGCCAGAAATTTGAGGGAAATATACATGATTTTTATTCTGTTGATAAAGAGGAATATAATATTTCTTTGAAAATTTTTGAGAATGTAATTTTATTGAAAGATGTTTCATTTAGAAAGGTGTATGAACTCTTTGTTACAAATTTACAGCAATTGTATGTTTTACGAATGAAAGATGGCCAAAATGATTATTTGTTTTCGAAAAAGGAAATTACACATATATTTTTAAGACCAAGAATGACAACACTTCTAACAAAACTTAGGGAATTTCAGTATAAATTATTACATGGAGTTGTTTATACAAAGGAAAATCTTTTTGAGTTTGGTTTCGTTGCAAATAACCGGTGTTCTTTTTGTGAGCAATCGGTAGAAACATATAAACATTTATTTTGGGATTGTGTGTATGTTAAGAATTTGTGGCAGGAAGTGATAGATAGGTTTGAGATGGCAGATCTTCGAAATATAGAGTGGAGAGACGTTCATTTTGGTGTTACGGGAAGGGATCCAAAAGTAAAATTTTATAATACAATAATTTTTATTTTGAAATATATTATTTTTAGATCTAGGTCGGAGGGAAAAATTCCTACTTTGGAGGAAATTTGTAAAAGAATAATAAGTTTTCGGGATGAAGAAAAAGAAATTGCTATAAAAAGAAATAAGTTGGGATTACATTTGCTGAAATGGGAAAATGTTTCTGAATTTGGAAGTCGTTTTTATTAGGAAGGAAGGTGGTATCGCTTCGGGTGTGCTTTGTGTGTGGGGTGTATGTGTGTATGTGCGTTTTTGGTGTTGGTGTGTATGTGTGTTGGTGTTTGGGGTGTATGTGTGTGGTGGTTGTGGATGTATGTGTTTGGGGTTGTGGTGGGGGTGTGGGATAGGTTTGAGTGCATCGGGGTTGGTGGGGGATGGGGATTTGATTTCAATGAAATGATTTCATTCTAGTTTGTATAACGTATTTTTGTTGCTTTTTTATGCATATACCCTTGTATGTATGAAGAGTTTGTTTGCAGGGACCGATAGGTCCATTTTTGAAGATTTTGAAGTACGGTCTCTGTCATAAAGTGCAAAATAATACCTTTTAAATGATATATTGGTCACTACACATAAAGGTACATTTTTGAAGTTATGGTCAAAAGAAGCTAAATTTTTCTTATTATTCTCTTTATTTTTCTTGACCTTTAATCGCAAATATCTCCATTTGACAAATATGGACTTGTCGGTTTTTGCGAGCAAGCTCTTCATATATACCCTTACATACTCGATTTATAATCGAGTTGTTATGTTGAAGAGAGATGATTGGCAGTATAAGTATACCATAGTCAAAGATACACACACACATATATATATATATATATATATATATATATATATACATTTTTTTTTGTACATGTCAATACTTTCTCGTGAAGAAATGGTCAGTAGGTTTGATTTATAATCGAGTTGTTATGTTTGAAGGGAGATGATGGGCAGTATAAGTTGGTTATGGATTTGTCTTTTGAATGGCATTTGTACCGTTCTTATGTTCATGTTACACCCAGAATGGGTTGATTTATGATTAATTTGAATGAAATCAATAAAATATCATTGAAAAAAAAAAGTGTGTGTGTGTGTGTGTGTACATAATGTGTGCTTCATTGCTTGAGGAAATCTACGCCATTGATTTTGGTTGCTGGGATTTGGCTGTAGTTATACAGGGATGACTTTATCAGTCACCAGCTTGCAAGTCGCCTTTTTTCATACGGCAGTTTGACAACAAGATCACAGTTACTTTTTGCTATATCTTTCCTCGTGACGTGATTCTTACTTCTCTGACAGGCTGTACCTCGGTGAGAAAATATTTTGTCATGCCTTCCTGATCAGCGATCCAGGTGATCTAACTTTGTGTAAACCTGTAGTGAAAGCACACAGACCTTTTCTTTTCCCTTCCTTCTATTCTATTTTACGCAAGTCATTCCTTCTTGTATATTTTTTCCTGATATGTATTATGTATGAGGGTTGCAAACAAATCAAACTACGCTTAAAGCTATAGCCCTTCTGTTATTTGATACGTTTTGTTACACTGTAAAGGCAATGAAGACAAAACTACTTTGCTTACAATCTATGTTTACGTATTATGTATGGCACCAACAATATGAGTATATTATTATGTACATGCATGTAAATGCAGGAACAAATAATTCAATTCGAATCAAATCAAATCAAATTGAATTTCACTTCAAGTCAAAAATGGATTAGTGTTCCCTACAACCACGGCATTTGTTGCTACAACAGCAACTTGTACAAAATGTCACATTTTTTGTCAACAGACATATTATTATCCATACATATATAAATACTCGTGTATCCATCATCCGCACAAAAGTTTCTCTCTCTCTCTCTCTTTATATATACCATCATCATCATTATCAAAAACAAAACTGAAACCAAGTTCATGCTGTATTCAATAACAGTTTATTTCGGCATCACACCGAAATGTACTGTTGGTGAATACAGCATGAACTTGGTTTCAGTTTTGTTTTTGATGATGATGATGATGATGATGATGATGATATATATATATATATATATATATATATATATATATATATATATATATATATAGAATTATATATAATATGCATATGTACATGCATGTATGTGTGTATGCATGTGAGTAATTCTTGTCCAATGTGAAAAAGGAACTATCGTATATCCCGCTACAGAAATTCCCCTTCCGTGTCTGTCTGTCTCTCTCCCTCACTCTTGCTAACAAACTCACACGCAGACACCCACGCGCGCACACACACACACACACACAAACAGACACACACACACACACACACACGCAAAAAAGTTTGATAATGTGCTTGCTGGAATATCAGTGCACTCGGGATTTTCGACCTGGCCATTTTTTCCTCTCATATACATAATCATCAGCATCAGTATTAGGACGATGCGATACAAAGAGTGTAATGACCGAAGGGGAAAATAATTCCTCCATATCAATATTCCTTCAACCTTTTTCAAGAAATGAGTGCAAGTCAACAAACCAGATCGATATAATCTTGCAGACGTCTTTATTGGAGAGCAAATGTCATACCTATCATCATATTGCTGAGCTTTAATCAATTACAAGGATGTCACCATTCATCAACGTCTAAGACAACAATCGTGATTTCGCTAAACCATTGTGTTAATCACACCTGAAATAACTATGACCTGCTATATAATCGCCTTTCGTCCATCATGGAAGATCATGTATTTAATTGTATCTGTTTGATCATTAGTTTGAGACAGGGATTTTTTTAATTTTCATATCTCGTTTCAAGAGGTGTAACTTTGCTGTAAGACTGTCAAGTTGTTGATCATGTCTGAAATATTACATATTCTGAATTCTGCTAACTGAGACTCATTCAAAATCTATCAGTCTGAGTATTTTTTCTCTGTGACCCAGTGTATGTTATCAAATTTTTAAAGAAAACTAATTTCTGGTTTACATTGATACAATTAATGCATACCCATTGATTTTTACAGAGTTAACGGTACTGCAAAGTGCACCTGAAAGAAATCCAGTACGATTTCTTTTTTCGGGAAGTAACATTCGAGTCAATGATGATGATTATCGATAATTTAGATGCCATAAAATTCGTTGTAATCTCATCAGATCGTCTGCTTGAAGACCAATGGGAGACGAGTCGTGGCTACGTCACGCCTTGGTCTGAAAGGAAGCTCTCCCTTAACCTACGTCATTTTGAGAGAAATAAACGATAGCGTTGATTTTAGTAAAAATCCACTCCACGTCCAACAAAATATCATAATAGAGACAAATTAAACAAACATATTTCGAGAAGCGCATGGAAATCGGATAGGGTAAAATAAGAAAGTCATGAAAATTCGATGTTTCACATATTATCGCCAAACAGAAAAGTCGATTGCAACCACAATGCAAATTAGTTGAGGTGGCGATGTTAATGCCGTACAATTCTTTATAGACTTGCAAACTACAAGTGAAAACAAACTAGATAGCTTCAATTCATCATAATCTCACGGCAAATTAGATTGCAGGTTGTAATAATCTAATAACTATATATTTTAAAGGGAAAGGGTTGTAGCGGGTAAACCGTCAACTATGATTATAGATTTTAATAATATATTTTGTAAACAAGTCAATATGACAATTGTCAGGGTATGACATAATCACCTCATGTTCTTGGTATATTATGTGTGTTATGTGCTTGCTGCCAATAGCAGCTTTATGGAACTGTGAAATTTCAAATGTCACTTACACTGTCTATGTCAGATTTTAATGCAATCTTTCCTGTTCTGTTTGAATTGGCATCCTGTGTATCTCTAGTTTTCTATTCAAATGTAAGCAACCATTGGCTATTTTGGTTGACTTATGTAGAAAGTTCGAAAAGCACCCTTCCCAGTCGATGTACATAAATGTACACGTATGAAAGGTGTCATACATACCTACACATACAGCAGCTTGTTGGGAGATCCTGATCCAACGTCTGAGATCTTATTGTTGCTTGTGCTAGCAAGCATAGATGATGTACTCTTCGAATACAGAGTGATGGCTCCTGAAATATCAAGCAAATGAATTAGAGGCTATCTCCCTGTGCACTTGAAACCATTTCCATGGGTATAATGTTAAAATCACTCTATATCAATCATGTGCTTTAAGAAGCCTATAGCAGCAATAAGTGTGTGTGAGAGGGTTTGAAACACAGTCTGTTTTCTAACATTGCAAAACTTCAGGCAGCGTCAGCTCATATATTCGGCAGATCGTGGAATGCGATATGTGAATCTTCAGAAACAAACATGGCCAGTAAAGCTATACTAAAAGTGGAAGTATAGGCTACCAGGGGTAGAAAAAGCAACATAAATCATCAGCAGTAGTTCTGTAAGTAAAAACAAAATAAAACAAAACAAAACAACCCCCCCCCCCAAAAAAAACAAACAAAAACAACAACAACAACAAACAAACAAACAAACCAAAACCAAACAAACAAACAAACAAAACAGAACAAGCAGTGATGGGCTAGAAGCTATAGAATGAGAATGTAGTAACACTACTATGGCAATGGTAGTCGTACGCAGTATCAGAACTAACTACTGTGACGTCATCGGCATGTATTTAGCCGTGTGTATGCAGCTCATAATTGTGGATTGTTGATTGTGACGAATATAAATGAGCCTTTAGATTATGAATTAGTCAATTCACACTTGTTGACAAGGGGTATATATGGAACTCGACCCCAACTCTACATCAGCCAACACATAGCACCCATTACACCAAAACACACTCACTGTGTAATACCATTCGCCGAGAACAGAGGATTACGATATTCATGGAAAACATTGATATTGACGCTATGACAACCTATACTTCGAGAGAGAGCAATCTTCAGTATGTAAATGAAATATAACAACGTAATAATAATTATGTATGTATATTTCAAAATGATAGATATCAGCGTTATTCGATGACCATTTTCAGATACTAACGTGACGTGACAGTACATCATAGGTTGCATTTTATTGATTCATTGACATAAATGTAGTTTGTGTGTGTGGCCGTACCTGCAACATGTGGACAAGCCATAGACGTTCCGCTGATAGTCCTGGTGGCAGAGTTGCTGGTGTACCACGTGGAAGTGATACTGGTACCAGGAGCGAAGATGTCGAGACAGGAACCGTAGTTAGAGAAGGAAGATCGTTTGTCGCTACTGTCGGTGGCACCCACAGTGATAGCCTGCGATTTGACATTAAGAGGAAAAAAGAACAATTCAACCTTAGCCACACTGCTCAAATATTTTTTTTTCTTTGACGGAACTTGAATGTTCATATCCCATATTGATAATGATGCCCAAAACCTCAATCTAAAAAATTATGGGTTCTGCACCTCTACACCAATAAATGACATGACTACGAATGGTAGTCTGTTGCAATGAGCAAAGACCTTGCTAAACCGTTGCTTTGGCAGCTTACAAAAGCGTGCATTGGCAATCATTGTAAGTGGTATTCTGCTTCAGTGGACTGAACTATGGACTATGATTTTGATGGAAAATACAAGGTACAAGGTCACGCTACTTACAGTTGAAACTCTGTTGGTATGTGTGTCATTAACATTAAGTCATATGGACTATTATTTGATGGAAAATTGCGCTTCTTACGGTTGAGGCACGAGCAGGTGATGAATAGCAGGCGTTTGCGTCATCGTTGCCCGCAGCCACAGCCGTGGGGACTCCAGAGCTGATCAGGTTTTTGACAGCAGTGTCGAGAGCTGTGGATATACCGCCTCCAAGTGACATGGACGCAACGTCCTTGCTTCCAGCATTTGCCCTAACGTAGTCCACCCCTGGAGAAACAGAAAGCATCGATTTTTTCATTAAAAAACCTCTCTTGTGTCAAAGTTGTGGTGATGGCAGCTCCACAGATGGCTTGATTACATGTCGTAATATACTGACGGTGTCATTCAATACGATAACTCTTTCCTATTTTCCTTTATATTGAACATTCACCTATGCAATCTTTCTTGACACTTTCTTTAAGTACAAAGTTGCGAAGGCTAAAGATATTGGCATAAATATTGATGGAGGACTATAGACAGACTATATCATGATGCCAATGTGCTACCATGAACTGACTTTAGTTTCTTGACACTGGGGACAGTCGAGACATATTATGATGATAGAAGAAAGTAAGTGAGGTTGAAGAGGAAGCAACCATTTGATTTACCGCTGATGACGCCACTGTTGCTTCCAGATCCCAAACAGTTAAGAACCTTCACTCCCTTTATGTTCACCTTTGTAGCGACGCCATAGGTGTTGGATCCAACCGTTCCTGCACAGTGAGTGCCGTGTCCATTGCAGTCATCCTGGAGTCAGTAAGAGAAGATTACAATATGAAGGATGTTTATTTTTCATATGTAAGGACCTTAGCTATCCATCACCGGCGTTGCTCACATGATGCGCAGGTACACACACAACCAACCACACACATGCACACACGCACGCACACACACACACACACACACACACACACACAAACTCACACACACAAACAAACAAACACGGACACAAACACACACACACACACACACACACACGCACACAGCGAAACTCACAAATAAGTAAATATTGGAAACCCCGTTGACTGTTTTCTCCCACAGACAATACTCCCAAAATGTCAAATTTTAAACCTAGAGTGTTGACTAAAAAGCGAAACATACAGATGAATACCTCCCCCCCCCCCCACAATAAACCTCTTACCACACATCCACTCATACAAATATGATTATGCAGCTTCATATAGATACCTTTTTATGCAGAATGAATACGAATTACACGAGGAAACGTTGGCAAATAGAATCATATTCGAATTGGTTGGTAAACTGCAAATTATCCATATTGTAATCACCCCCCCCCCCCCTCCTTGTCCATATTATGGTCAGTATCATAATGAAGGCATGTTTCGTCAATGACCGTCTTACTTACATTGCTACCGCCGGCATAGTTCTTGACCTGATCGGCACGACCTCCGAAATCATTGTGGGTATCTCGGACCCCAGTATCAATCACCCAGACAGTATAGCCACTTCCGGTTCCTGTAGAAGACAAAACATTCCGACAATCCATGATAGTCTGAAGGACAATAAATATCTATACAACTTGTTCCCCATTACCTCAAAAGTCTGAACATTCAAGTTTCCGATTTTATACCTCTAATTTCTGTTGAATTTTGATCGTCTAATGATATCACATAGTTTGCCTCACTTTTACTGAAGCGGAGAGAAAGCCTACCGCTAGATAAACACAGTTTTGAGAAATTTTGTATCCACGCTGATTTTTATTAGCTAACGCTTTTGTTAGCTGTCAACTCCTGAACACTGTATCTCATCGCTTTCCTTCTCTTTTCCTTGCTTCTCTTTTCTACTCTTCCTATTCGGGTCCCTTATTCTCGGTTGTGTGTTTCTATGTTTTTTTTTGTTTTTTTTTTTTTTGGTCCAATGACATTTAAAATACTTTCAAGATTTACGTTAGATTTTGTTCTACGTGTGTGTGCTCCGTTCCTTTAGTTAAAAAAATGTTACAAGGCATATATTATGTTCAGAGGCCGTTGTCCAAGTCAAGCGATTTGCTTTTTGATAACAGTCTCCCCCACCTGTATACTTACAGATCTGTAATGAAATTCATTTATTATTTCACATGATTGTGTACTTGTAATGTAAAATCTTGTTTATATTTTCATGGCTTGTAAATAATATATTTGATATTGCTATACTTATTTTATGTCATGTACAAGTGGAGATATAACACTCACTGAAACTTACTGAAATTTCAATTTAACCTTACAATATACGCAAACCCAATTGGATTGTCACAAATCCATGCTTATAGCTTATATCCGCGTTGAATGCATGGGAATTGATAAGACTAACTCAACGTATACATGACAATCATGTGCGCTACTTGCAGTGTATTTAAGCTGAATGTTGAAACTGGTGTTTGTAGAAGTTTCCTTTTGCGCCTATAATGACGACAAATCCCCAAACAAGAATGTGAAATTTACAAACACGACAAAGGTGTTTCGCATTGGTGCCACATGTCATGATGATCATATTAATATCTGCTAGCCTGGAAGAAATGCTAGGTCAAGTCGAGTACCTCGTGGGCCGTAGTAGTTATCTAGAGGGAGGCTCCTCTGATCGATACGGTCAAGACCCCACGTGACCTGAGTACGGTACACGCCATCCTCTTCCACGTACTCGACGGCAGGCAGACTCCGAACCTACAGAAAGAGTTTTACAGGATTTTATATCAGTGCTAACACTGTGTCCAGCGCGAGTCCAATATATACCAAAAGGTGTGGAACGAGAGGATGCCGCTCATGATGAATCTGGGCCCTGTTTCATAAAGCTGTTCGTAATGTTACGAAGGACTTACGAACGACTGGTGATCAGTTCTGATGTGCTATACCTATCAGAATTTCAATAATTCAGCACAAGAACTAATCACCAGTCGTTTGTAAGTCCTTCGTAACTTTACGAACAGCTTTATGAAACACCCCCTGGGCTGACAGCTGAAAGGCATTGTCTAACACCAACTACCAGAACACACAGCCAATATCGCTCTCTGCCAAGTCTTGGCGGTGAAAGTGATCCGGGTTTTTTCCCTCTCCCATTCGCTTTATTGAGTCATTATCATCAATTTCTTGGGTTATACTTTGGTGCTCTGGAAGCAACAACAACAAAAACAACAACAACAACAACAGCAACAGATATCACCATACCTGTACACTGTTTGCAACATTATGTTGCCAGTGAACAAGCGAGTAAATGAAATTTGAGGGGAAAAAACACCTCAATTCAAGTTTTAAAAAAAAAAAAAAAGAAGAGCGAAATATCAAACGATAAGCAGCGGGAGCTGGAGAAGAAGATCAATATAGTACTTGTACATTAACGCTTTTCAGAGAAGGTATGGGAAACAACGCCATAAGGCTTGTGCAGTAAACATGCTCAGATAGCGACACACATGAACATTTACGAACGGTGCAGGTAAATTTCAGCGTGCGGTCTTCTTTAGCGATAGACATAGTCTTAATACAACGAAGATTTAAAAAGAAAATGAAATGGTGAAGATTAGTCATTCATTGCTACGGGTTAGAAATGGAAGCCCTTTTGATGGTAACAGAATGCACTTACAACTTCCAGGACACGCTCCTCCAACTCTGCAGCGAATCCATGCAGGACGTTGCGCCAAATGTTTCCAACACGCCCACCAGAGATGCGAACAGTTGAGGAGATCTCATCGAGGTTGTACTCGTCCTGGGAGCATGTCCAGACAATGACAGGGAAGATCGCATTATTTTCTCCATTCATTAATTACTTTCTGGATAAAACGCTCATTAATCAACAAATCGGAATGAGTGGTTTTACTGAGAAGCTTTATTACAACAAACAAGCTCAGGAGTACAGAAATAATTTTAATACATTGTATACAAGACTTGTTAAAACTTGGGACTTGGGGGGAAAGGCGTTTCCTCCTACATAAGAAGAGCAAAGAATATTACATACCGACCATCGCTTCACAAAACTAGTACAATACTGTATTGTTACACGTTCATTTCTTGGCTTGACACTTGTCACTTTTTGCGCTAAACAGATGAAGTTGTGAGCTCAGATACAGTCGTTGACGAAGCTGTTCATGATGGACATGGCGCGACTCGAAATTCCAGTATCTGGACAGCTACAATCTCGTCAGTCACTCACATTGGAGGTTTGATGTAAGTGTTACTACTCTTGTACGATCTCGACCCTTTTTTATAACTCCATACAACTTTAGTATCACCGACAGCCTACATACACACCAAACAGAACTTATATTACCTTTTCTGAGGAAGTGGAAATCTGAAACTCGTGTCCATGAACGCTGAAGCAGGAAATTAAGGATTATAATCTTTAGCTCTTCAAACTTACCCTGATCTTGATGATGTATTTGCCTGGGATAGGCTCCGAGTTGCGGTACAACGGGGCGAGCTCGGCCGAGGCGGCTGCCACGAGGAGGATTGCAAAGAAGGTCAACATGATGTCTGCACAAGTCAAGAGAGAGAGAGAGAGGGAGGGGCGGTTAAAGGCTTGTTTAGCTCCATGTGCCATAATTTCTGCATACACTAAATCCATCACTGTGTTTGCGGCAAACTTTCCTGCTAATTGAAACAGCACATATACGACTTTATCTTAGATATAGTCTGGATTTAACAACATTTAGTACCAGCGTTGGTCCCTCGACACCTATCTTTAAGTTCCATGAATTGATATCATATGGTCGAGCAGAATTTCGAATACACGTAACTTGATAATTTCAAGCATTGTTTTTCAATCTATCTAAATAAAAAATAACACCTAATAGAATGGGCAACTTTTTCTAAATCAGTTATAACTTTTTTTTGTTTGAAGTAAAGTTACGGTCACAAAGGTTCGTAAACAATCTCCATGTTCATACGAATTCGGGAGTTCGTAGAGATTCGTAGATATACGTATGATGGGGCATAGTTTCTTACGGCCTTCTTACGAAATTCGTACGAACCCCGATAAATTTAGAAGAACAATTATTCAAGACCTTCTTCAGAAACGAAGTGAGTCGTACGTGAAGCTCACGGCATTCTCAAGTCATTCGTAAAAAGATCTCACAAATGTTTATATCTGTTGTCTGGTTGAGGAAAAAAGCCATGTCGTGTAGGTACTGCCGAAAATTCTATGACTGTTGAAAATTTGATACTGCCAGCATGGCATCAGTGCTAAGGAGACTACAACTGCACGAACGCCGTACGAGCCCTCTGTGAAAAACTTCGAGCGTTTTACGATCATCTTAAGAATATTTGAGGCTTCTATGGAATTGTCTTGCGACCGTACGAAATTTACTAAAATCTTTTTGACGTTGCTCTTGTTCGTGTGGCCGCCTTGAGAAAAGGGGGATTCGTATATATACGATGTTGAAAATTATCTTGGACAAGGCTATCGACAAGGCTGGCTGCGAACTTACGAACGGTTTATGAAAATAAGAATGCTGGTTTTGTACGACCGTTTTGAGGAGCTCTTCCGGAGTGGTGTAAAATCGTTCTTACGGCGTTTGTACCAGTTCCTAAAGAAATTTTTGACGGAGCCTTTAGATTTTATTTTCTAGAAAAATGATAAGCAGCATTAGTGAAGAATCTATTCGAAGACATTAGAGATGCTGAGGAGTTTATTGATATTTGGGAGAAGAGTTGGATTACCTCTATTGTAAATAAGTAGCACCTTGTCTATTTCCTGATATTATGACAGCAGGTTCAATAGGAAAACAGGAAAACTCACCGGCAAAGACGAACTGGTTGAGCTGGTGTCGAGAAGACTCTTCTAGAGGTCAGTAGAGGGCGATCTTCAAGGCAGATCTGATGAGGAGCTGCAGTCAGATGGCAATATTTATACTTTTTGATGCAGCCGTGGCAAGATGTTCTGTTCCCAAGCGGCGCGCCATAATGCAAACACTTCAAGTCAGATCCGCAAATCTAATTGGCTCAATGTCAGGGTTACGTATATTGTATGATAACGGACAAACATATCATAACTTATCAGAAGACAATGATAAAGTTAAGATGTAGGTTGTATGCCGACTCTCTACCGACGCAAGTACGAAATACTGACTCGACAAAATAATGTACTTCTTTATAAGTAAGTTTCTTTTATCGACTTTTTAACTTACAGAAAATGATATGGAAGTCTCTCTAACTGCTGAATTAGCAGACCAGGAGTGACGGTTGTCACGTTCACAACCGCATGATCAGTTGCCACTCGAGGAAAATAATGTATTCTTTAAAATGCTTATATTACAGCAATTTGAAATCCGAGATTAAGAGCTGGTATATTTCGTTTCCTTCTTGTGACGTTAGTAGGTTTGTGAATTTGACTACCGACCTTTTACCTAATTAACCGAAGCGTCTGAAATCAATCAATAAAAATGGTTTAACCATTTGATTACCAATGCATTTTGTCTAATCAGATTAATTTGGAATGCGTTGTTTGTCCTAGTAACTATATACCTATAAGGTTGCTTTAGACAGTTCAACAGCTTACGGATTTCACAGTGTTTAGTTTATTAACTACTCAATATACCCTTGATTAAAGGGATGTTATAGTATTGGTGGAGATGAGAACTGGGCGTTTAACCTTCTGCGAGATACCAAGAAACCACTTATGAAATTATACAGAACATATCATTCTAGTATAAGAAGAATTCGAAGTTTATTTGATGAAAATCGGTTTCGGAATGGCTGAGGCATCCAAAAGTAAAGTAGAACAAAGCAATCCTTATAAAAGGTGGGTCCCACTTGTTATTTGGATTGCACTGTTATGGATGTCTCAGCCATTTAAAAAACAAGTTTCATCAAATGAACATTGAATTCCTCTTGGAATAACACGTTCTTTCATATTCTATAAGAGGTTTCTCATCATCTCACCAAAAAATGTTAGAAACCTGAAGTTAGGTCTCAACCAAAACTGACCTTGACAACAAAATAGAAGAAGCAGGAATACTTTGGCTGAGACTAGACATTTTCCACAGAGTAAGAACAATAATGCATAATCTTGCTCTTGCTAACCTCATAACGTAATGTCAGTACTGTTATAATATCACTCTGTGTACTTAGAATAAATACTGCATCATTGCTAACAGTGTGAATGATTCTAATACGCACTCCTGTCTTCTCACCCATTACTCATTTCCCTATCAGAGAAACAGCTACTAATGTTATCATAGTAACAACTGATATGTTATCATTGCTATTTTATTCAATTCGTGTAAAGATTTTTTGTTTGTTTGTATCGTTTTGTTTTGCTTTTAATATGAAAGTCTATATATATATATATATATATTATATATATATATATATATATATATATATATATTATTTACAGGGCTTTCTTGAAATGAAAGTCTGCTGGATATCAGCAGAACTGAACGATTGTTCCCGTTAAAAGATGTTGATAACTAATAGATTATTTCTATCGCTACTCATAGTATACCATTTCTGCAACTACTCCATTTACTACCACAACAACTGTGACTTCTATCTCCCTTCAGTATATGGACCATTATTCCCGTCTATAACTGCTACGATTTCCTTCACAAGACAACGATAATACAATAACATCGTATTAAAAAAAAAAAAGCTGATGTAACAGATTTTCTCGCTCGAGTTAATGTATAGCCACGTGAGGAGAAAAACACGTTTGGTAACGTTGATTCCAGACATAGATATGCCATATTAATAAACGCTTTACTTTGTGAATATTGAGGTAAATAATATCTGATAATTTTGCACGTCTCCAGTGATGGAGCCGTGTACACCTGGTACCATCGCCTTGGCTTCGGATGTTGAACTTGGAGATCCATGCCATCAATCAACAACCACATGAGCAAGGTGCCACGTGGCTTATCACTGACTTTGAGTTAAAGTGACTTCCTTTCCATTGTTATTGATTAATGTTGGTTACTCTTTATCACACTTTTTAAGCAAATCTTTATGGTCAGCAAGGGGGCACTTTTGTCATTTTCTCAGAGATACAGTGCAACTTAAAAAGACGATTACGGGTGAGCGTACATTGCCTGAAACCATGGTCAGTTCAAGGTTGTCAAACGCCATTTCCTCGGCTTCTTTGTAGGAGTCAAGGGTATGATTTTGTTTATCATAATAAGAAAAAAATAAGCCTTCGAATACAAACCTAGATGTTTGAATTGTGCACCTTGATAACATCATACCGTTTTATTGTTCTTCTAAGAGATCTTGATTAAAAAAAATGTATGTTTTCTGGAGTTTCACTCCTGTACATTGTAACTGAACGATCATAACATCGGCTAGGTAATTGAGGATTTTAAAGCGTATTAAAAACGGGTAAATGGTCAGGAATATCATGATACTGTTTCTACAATTTCCACGAGCAACATCGGGAGAATAATATCAATCAGAGTTTTAATAGACCTTGCATTGTTTATTCTTGTAGGTTTATCGATGTGAGCATGGAGCAAGGTAGACAGTAGAATATTATGAAACTGATGAGTTGGTTGCAAGATTTTTCAGAATTGCAGTCTACGTTCTTGGTACTGCAAAGATTCCGACTATTTTCATTAAAAGGGAAACATTGACATGTGTGGTTAATGATGAAGGGGTATGACGGACAATTTTTCAGTCAGTTGCAATAAAAACAACTCGAGGCAATAATCATCCATTTGAATGTATATGCAATAACATAACGGCCATGACCGCCGCTATGCATTACAAGGAACCAGAATCATGACTGATTTTTGGCCGGAAGCTCTGGAGTCTAGTGGATATTACTCCTGTCTAGCAATTAGAAGGTCATGGGTTTGAATCCAACCGGAGTTTATTCCCCATGATTTTTATCATGGCTATAACCTAAAACACTGAATAATCGATGATAATTTACTTCAACAACAACAACAGTCCAACAACCCAAACATTAAATTAGATAGAGGAAGAGAACGAGGAAAAAACAAACAAGCATAGTAAGTATAGTAAGTATATATTCCACATTTCATATTCAAGTTTTACAAGTTTTTCAAGTAAATGAGGAAATTACGCTACAATCAAAGAATTTCGTTTGTTTTTGCTTTGAGCAACTTAAAATGTATATTAATATTATGTGCCATTTTTACAACAATATTGTACAATATTTTCCTTCAGATTATTTGGATACGCCCCCCCCCCCAAAAAAAAACAAAAACAAAACAAAACAAAAAACACCATTACAAACCAAGATTCTGCCAGTGACATCATCTGTCAATCATATATGATTAACAAAAGACATAGGATTGCACCATACCCAGTACCGAGAATAATTTTCATGTTTCCCTGCAGTGTCATTCGTTAGTCATATCAGTAATCTGGAATTATGCAAGGATTGTAATACAGTTAACCTCTCATGCCTCTCAGACCTTCCCTGCTCACTCCCTCCAGGGAGGTAATACCACCTCCCTGCTCCCTCAGAAAGGTCCACTATTTGCAAATTTCGAACTCCCCAATAAACGTTCTATAGTTACGGGCCTGACAGAGTGTTGCTCGTTCAGCGTTGAATTTTCTTATTGTCTATTATTCTTGAAGTCACTGGCTCATCCACGATCATATTGGCCGAGGAGATCGGTGGGGTGCAGTGACGTACGTTTTTATCACGCATGCGCCTTTCATTTCTAATATCTGGCTGCAACAAGGCACACACGTACACGAGAATGCTTTTACCTATCACTTTGCAACTTTGCATTGTAAGCTCTCACGGAACGCAGGTAGGTCGACTTATTTTGATGATATATCACAGCGATACTTTGTAGTTTATTGTACAATTTTGTTTTGCAGACGCGTCCGTCTAAGTCAAACTTGATTTCTAATTTTACCCCGAGACCTCGATCTATGTCAAGCAGCTGCTTATGATCGCGGTCTTCTGCTTTTCTTTTCTTTTCTTGTCTTACAATTACTATACAAATAAATCATTCCTAAATCCATTACCTCAATCCCCCTTTTCTCTATTTTTCTTCTAAAATTTGGTTATCGTAGTGTATGACATAGTGAATGAATACTCAATCATTATGTAGTTAATTTTTATGATATGTATACTTTGTATTACGTTTTGATTTTCGTTGATTGGAAATAAACTATGATTGATTGATTGATTGATTGATTGATTGAATTTACAATTTATTGTTATTTTACGATGTCCTCCTGAATTATTCTGTAATATAATGCTATATAAGCTTAATGCATCGACCAATGTTATGTTAAAATACACTCAGCAAAAAAAAAGAAGAAAGTAAACACTTTTTCGAGTATATTTTTTAATAGAATATTTGGTTTAAAAAAATGTATTATATATCATACGAAAGGAAATTTAATTGGCTATCAACCCGCTATTTCATCCATGTCTCTCATTGTGTTAAACTGGTCTTTTGTTATCATTGTTACCTTGAAGAGCATTTGCAAATGAAAGGCAACATGCTATAGTTTTTGCAAGTTTTACTTTTGTGCCTTGAAGGACAAAAACGAATGTGTTCACGCATGCTTAAATTTTGGTTGATAGCCAATTAAATTATCTTTGATATGACATGAAATATAATACATTGATTTTCATCAAAATCTTCTATGGAAAATATGAACTAAAAAAAGTGTTTACTTTGCTTTCTTTCTCTTTTGGTGAGTGTGTATGTATCATGGGCGTAAATCCCGGGGGGGATGGGGGGGGATATATCCCCCCCCCCCCTGAAATGGAGGAGGGGGGGATGGCCTGTACAATCATCCCCCCCCCCCTGAATTTTGAGGAAAAAAAATGGAGGAAGCAGAAATGTGATTGTATCAATTTTGGCATATTGCATGCCGTTTGTACGCCGGCCTTCAGACAGGTAACAGAGCTGAACAGTATTCTATCTTGTAGGAAAATGTATAATTTTCTCAAGCGCTCGCTCGCTTCGCTTGCTCGCGAAGAAAGTAAAATCGACATGCACTGTAAGGTGTGGCTCAGACGTTGACAACGTCAAATAGTATAGGCCTACATGTAAAAATGTTATGACGCGAGTAACTGGGGACCATCTGCAAACGATGTACGAAAAGAAAGAAAAAAAAACAATAACAAAAACTATATAGCCATAATTGAACCCCCTCCATTTCCTGAATCATTCCTGAGAAACGACAGTGACTGATGACTCAGTCAGGATACATCTATGGGCATACCCAGGGAAGATCATTGGCGTCGAGTCTATGGGGGGGGGGGGGGGGGGCAAAGGGGCATTTGCCCCACCCCTACGGAAGTGTTTAAGCAGACAAATCATTTATCCCCCAAGCAATTCCCGAGATGAGGACAAATTTCGAACTTTCTAAATGGAAAATTGTCCAATTATCGCCAGAACTATGCACCAGATCGTTGCATTGCAATCATAAACATGCAAAAGTTGCGCTATACATGATCCCTTTCGATAAACTTTGTACACTTTTTACATTGACGTATATTTCCCTAATTTATCAAAGGGTGTGTAGCAGATCTTTTACTTAACAAAAGCACCCTCATTATGCAGAGGCGTCGATGGGGGGGGGGGATGGTTCCCCCATAAGAGTGGGACAAACAAAAGCGAAAAATATAGCTACAAACGGCAGTTTTTTGAGTGTAAAATGTAAAAATTTTAAAGCTCGCTCGCTCCGCTCGCTCGCATTTAACCGCATTTAACCGCATTCTCCTAATGTTGCTGCCACTGACTGACAGCAGTTGCGCCCGGTGCGCCCCCTTAATTTCCAAAGCGGAAAAAAAACAGCCACAAACGACAGTTTTGGGGACTGTAAAATGTCAAAATTTTTAAGTTCACTCGCTTCGCTCGCTCGCATTTAATCATTATGCCATTCTCCTGATGTTGCTGCCAGTAATTGCCAGCAGTTTTCGCCCGGTGTGCCCCCCCCCCCTTAATTTCCAAAGCGAAAAAAAAAAAAGATACAGCGACAGACGGCAGTCTTTGGACTGTAAAATGTCAAAATTTTGAAGCTCGCTCGCTTCGCTCGCTCGCATTTGATCATTATTCCATTCTATTGATTTTGCTGCCAGTAATTGCCAGCAGTTTTCGCCCGGTGCGCCCCCCCCCTTAATTTCCAAAGCAAAAAGAAAAAACTATATATATACAGCCATAAAGGACAGTTTTGGGGACTGTAAAATATCAAAGTTTTCAAGCTCACTCGCTTCGCTCGCTCGCATTAAATCATTATTCCATTCTCCTGATGTTGCTGCCAGTAATTGCCAGCAGTTTTCGCCCGGTGTGCCCCCCCCCCCTTAATTTCCAAAGCGAAAAAAAGAAAAAAAAATACAGCAACAGACGGCAGTCTTTGGACTGTAAAATGTCGAAATTTTGAAGCTCGCTCGCTTCGCTCGCTCGCATTTGATCATTATTCCATTCTATTGATTTTGCTGCCAGTAATTGCCAGCAGTTTTCGCCAGGTGCGCCCCCCCCTTAATTTCCAAAGCAAAAAGAAAAAAAATATATATATACAGCCATAAAGGACAGTTTGGGGGACTGTAAAATATCAAAATTTTCAAGCTCACTCGCTTCGCTCGCTCGCATTAAATCATTATTCCATTCTCCTGATGTTGCTGCCAGTAATTGCCGGCAGTTGCGCCCGGTGTGCCCCCCTTAATTTCCAAAGCGAAAAAAAAAAAAAAAAAAACAGCGACAAACGGCAGTCTGTGGACTGTAAAATGTCAAAATTTTGAAGCTCGCTCGCCTCGCTCGCTCGCATTTGATCATTATTCTATTCTATTGATTTTGCTGCCAATAATTGCCAACAGTTTTCGCCCCGTGCGCCCCCCTTAATTTCCAAAGCGAAAAATATATCTTCAAACGGCAGTTTTTGGACTGTAAAATGTCAAAATTTTGAAGCTCGCTCGCTTCGCTCGCTCGCATTCATTATTATGCCATTCTCCTGATGGTGCTGCCAGTAATTGCCAGTAGTTTTCGCCCTGTGCGCCCCCTTAATTTCCAAAGCGAAAAAAAGCCACAAAGGACAGTTTTTGGGACTGTAAAATGTCAAAAATTTTAAGCTCACTCGCCTCGCTCGCTCGCATTTGATCATTATTCTATTCTATTGATTTTGCTGCCAATAATTGCCAGCAGTTTTCGCCCCGTGCGCCCCCCTTAATTTCCAAAGCGAAAAATATATCTTCAAACGGCAGTTTTTGGACTGTAAAATGTCAAAATTTTGAAGCTCGCTCGCTTCGCTCGCTCGCATTCATTATTATGCCATTCTCCTGATGGTGCTGCCAGTAATTGCCAGTAGTTTTCGCCCTGTGCGCCCCCTTAATTTCCAAAGCGAAAAAAAGCCACAAAGGACAGTTTTTGGGACTGTAAAATGTCAAAAATTTTAAGCTCACTCGCTTCGCTCGCTCGCATTTAATCATTATGCCATTCTCCTGATGTTGCTGCCAGTAATTGCCAGCAATTTTCGCCCGGTGCGCCCCCTTAATTTCCAAAGCGAAAAATTACAGCCACAAAGGACAGTTTTGGGGACTGTAAAATATCAAAATTTTCAAGCTCACTCGCTCCGCTCGCTCGCATTTAATCGTTATGCCATTCTCCTGATGTTGCTGCCAGTAATTGCCGGCAGTTGCGCCCGATGTGCCCCCCTTAATTTCCAAAGCGAAAAAAAAAAAAAAATACAGCCACAAACGGCAGTCTTTGGACTGTAAAATGTCAAAATTTTGAAGCTCGCTCGCTCCGCTCGCTCGCATTTAACCGCTATGCCATTCTCCTGATGTTGCTGCCAGTGATTGACAGCAGTTGCGCCCGGTGCGGTCCCCCTTAATTTCCAAAGCGAAAAAGTATAGCTACAAACGACAGTTTTTAGACTGTAAAATGTCAAAATTTTCAAGCTCGCTCGCATTTAATCGCTATGCCATTCTCCTGATGTTGCTGCCAGTGATTGACAGCAGTTGCGCCCGGTGTGCCCCTTCCTTAATTTCCAAAGCGAAGAATATAGCTACAAATGGCAGTTTTTGGACTGTAAAATGTCAAAATTTTCCCCCCTACCATACCCTCCCCCCCCCCCCCTCGCTTGCTTCGCTCCCTCACATAACCGCTCCTCCTTAGATCAAATCCTGTCTACGCCGGTGATAGGCCCCACTATTTAGTAGGCCCTCATAGTGATGTCGCACATGCGGAGCAAGAGCTGAAATACCACGATTTAGTCATTCAATAATATATTGTGAATATTTCATTTTCTTATTGTTTTTTTAAAGAAAAGAAAACACATTTTTTACCAAAAGTGTGCACCAGATCGCTGAATTTCAGGGCTGAAAATGCAAAATCTTCCTCGTGTGGGAGAAGGATACCACCCCCCATATACACAACTTCCCCCCGTTCGGTCGTTCCGCTCCCTCTCACATATATTTAAAAAAAAAAATGTTTTCATACTTTTAAGGTCTGATTTCCCGCCGAAAGTCATCTGATAAGCAAAAAAAAAAAAAAAAAAAAAAAAAAAGGCAACAAGAACTTCGTCTTCATATTTTTGCTGCCACTTTCCTCCCACATCATATTTTATGCAAAAGAGTGGGACATCCGATCCTTGTATAAAGTGTGTGTGTGTGGGGGGGGGGGGCACCAAGCTTCTCTCCCCCCCCCCCCCCCCCCTCCCCAAGGCTGCGCCGGTCCGGTGGGCTTGTAATCGTGGTGATGGTGACCATCCCCCCCACTCCTCAGGACGGATTTACGCCGTTGGTATGTATGTACTCTATGGTTATGTGTGATTTGAAAAAGCAGAAATAAAACCAAACAAACTTCATGGGAACACACTCGCGCGTGGTGCTCGTAGCAGCAGACTATAGTCACGATAGTATTACTGTAACCTCATCAAACAGACTAATCTGTATCACAAACTCTCCTCTGGTGACTTTTCACAATAGTCTGATGCTATCACTGATATCCGAATCATACTTGTTTTTTTTTTTTTCCCTTTTTAACTCTTTCTTCAAAATATCTGCCTCAGCAACTTTTCTCCTTGCGCTAATTCACGACATCTTATATTCACAGCTGCGAACAGAATCAGTAGTGCTCCAGAATTTTTGCATACACTCTACCCAAACTGGGTGCTGCTTTATAACATTGCTAACCCGCTGAATTCTTTTGAACGTCGAAAGTATGAAATGCACCCACAAGGCAAAAACAACATAATTGTACACATGTGTCTCTTTTTGCTGATTGGGGAGTGTTCACTTATGTTGTTCTCCCTTCTACAAACCTCCACCCCCTTACAAAAATCGTCAATGGCAATTGAATAGTGTTGTGAAAGGTAACTGTCAATGGTGGAGGGTATTTGAATTGTAGATTTCTAGTGTACAGTGGTAACTGTCACTGGTGACGGTTATTTGGATTGTAGGTTTCCAGTGGTCAGTGGTAACTGTCAATGGTGAATGGTATTTGAATGGTAGGTTTCCAGTAGCTAGTAGTAACTGTAAATGGTGAAAGGTGTTTGCATGGTACGTTTCCAGTGGTCAGTAGTAATTGTCGATGGTGAAGGATATTTTGAATGTAAGTTTCCAGTGGCCGGTGGGGGTTAATGGTGAAGGGTATTTGAATAGTAGGTTTCCAGTGGTCAGTGGTAACTGTAAATGGTGAAGGGTATTTGAATGGTAGTTTTCCAAAGGTCAGTGTAACTGTCAATGGTGAAGGGTATTTGATGGTAGGTTTCCAGTGGTCAGAGGTACCTGCCAGTCGTGAAGGGTATTTGAATGGTAGGTTTTCAGTGATCAGTGGTAATTGTCAATGGTGAAGGGTATTTTAATGGTAGGTTTCCAGTGGTCAGTAGTAACTGTCAATGGTAAAGGGTATTTGAATGTAAGGTATCCAATGGTCAATTGTAACTGTCAATGATGAATAGTATTTGATTGGAAGCTTTCAAGTGGTCAGTGGTAACCGTTATTGGTGAAAGGGCAAATGGTAGGATTCTAGTGGTCAGTGGTAATTGTCAATGGTGAAAGGATTAGTAGGTTTTCAGTGGTCAGTGGTAACTGTCAAGTGTGAAGGATATTTGAATGGTAAGTTTCCAGTTGTCGGTGTAAACTCTCAATGGAGAATTAAGGGTATTTGAATGTTAGGTTTTCAGTGGTCAGTGGTAATTGTCGATGGTGAAGGGTTTTTGAATGGTAGGTTTCCAGTGGTCAGCGCTAACTGTCAATAGTGAAAGGATTTGAATGGTAAGTTTTTATTATAGTAGTCAGCAGTAACTGTTAATGGTGAAGGGTATTTGAATGATAGGTTTCTATAGTCTCAAGTTAGTGGTAATTGTCAATTGTGAAGGGGTTTTGAATGGTAGGTTTCCAGTGATCAGTGGTAACCGCCAATGGAGAAAAGTATGCCAATGGTAGGTTTCCAGCGGTGAGTGTTAAACCACTGTCAATGGTGAAAGGTAATATTCTAATGATAGCTTTGCTGTGGTCAGTGGTAACTGTTAATGGTGAAAGATATTTCAATGGTAGCTTTCCAGTGGTCAGTGGTAACTGTCAATGATGAAAGGTAGCTAAATGTAGGTTTCTCGTGGTCAGTGGTAACCTTCAAAAGTAAAAGGCATTTCAATATTAAGTTTTTAGTGGTCACTGGTAACTGTCAATGTTGAAATGTATTTTAATGGCAACTTTCCAGTGGCTTGTGGTATTTGCCAATGGTGAAAGGTATTTCAGTATTGCAGTTTAATGTTTATTATGCTAAGATTTTAGAAGTGAAGGCGACTTGATAGCCGAATTTAATTCAGCTATTGGTATATTCACGAATATCATTACATGTCACCATCTTTTAAAATGGAACTTCATTTCATTAATTCAAAGATAAAAATCTATAACATGATTTGGTCATTTTTTTTTTGTTATCAAATTATATATATATATATATATTTTTTTTTTGGGGGGGGTTGGGAGAGGGTCAAGCCATTTAATAATCAAATGGTGCCATTCTGCCAGTTTTTGGTTTTTTATGCCACTGGTTATTCATTGGTATCTATTGGATCAGTATTAGAATCCATGAAGGCGATATACACTCTTAAGACATGTAGAGCTCTAGATGTAAGTATTTTTTTGTTGTTCTTTTGGTCGTTTAATTTTTTTAGTAATATGTATGTTTACATTCATATATTTATTTGATGTGAATACTAGTTTTTGAATCATTGTCTCTTTTACGATGGAGGGTGAGTGGTACGCCAATGGTAAATGTTGAATTTTAAGCTTCAGTGGTAAGCCCGAAGGGCTTGTGCCAAAAGGGTGGGTTGGGTGGTGGCGCGTCGCGTTAATGGGAACACCACCCTTCGTCCAAACCCCCCCCCCCCCGGTTTTGCCGAAAGGGTGCGTTGGGAGCGTTGGGTCGCGTCGCGTTGACTGGAACCCCACCCTTCGTCCAAAGCCCCCCCCCCCCCCGGTTTTGCCGAAAGGGTGCGTTGGTACTTTTTCTCATGTAATATTAAAAGACTAGTTTTGAATTTATATTTAACCTTCAAATAACCATTTCAAAGAGGCTATCGTCCGGATCGGTGCCAGTAATTGCCGGCAGTTGCGCCCGATGTGCCCCCCTTAATTTCCAAAGCGAAAAAAAAAAATACAGCCACAAACGGCAGTCTTTGGACTGTAAAATGTCAAAATTTTGAAGCTCGCTCGCTCCGCTCGCTCGCATTTAACCGCTATGCCATTCTCCTGATGTTGCTGCCAGTGATTGACAGCAGTTGCGCCCGGTGCGGTCCCCCTTAATTTCCAAAGCGAAAAAGTATAGCTACAAACGACAGTTTTTAGACTGTAAAATGTCAAAATTTTCAAGCTCGCTCGCATTTAATCGCTATGCCATTCTCCTGATGTTGCTGCCAGTGATTGACAGCAGTTGCGCCCGGTGTGCCCCTTCCTTAATTTCCAAAGCGAAGAATATAGCTACAAATGGCAGTTTTTGGACTGTAAAATGTCAAAATTTTCCTCCCTACCATACCCTCCTCCCCCCCCCCCCCCTCGCTTGCTTCGCTCCCTCACATAACCGCTCCTCCTTAGATCAAATCCTGTCTACGCCGGTGATAGGCCCCACTATTTAGTAGGCCCTCATAGTGATGTCGCACATGCGGAGCAAGAGCTGAAATACCACACTCTAAAAATTGCGGGGTTGGATTTTGCGGGGTCAAAATAATTTGACCCCGTTCGGGGTTGTTTCGTCTGATAAATTTTCGATCGATTCACTAGTGACCAGAAAAAACGGGGTTATTGCGACCCCGCGAAATCTCTGGTCGAATATTCGGATATTGATAAACAGGGTCACAATGCTTGTGAATCTAATTGCAGTTAGGAAGTAACAAGATGATAAAAAGTACAAAATAAAGCGGTTGTTTCATTCAGTAATTCAGAGAAGCAATATGTCAAAAATTATGATTTTTCTTGGGACTATCTAATTTCGCGTCAGTCATGGAATTCTATGTGCAGCGCGCAGTGATACATAATGTATGTGTGCTGCACGGAAAGATGAGGGGCCGCGACGCGACGCGCCTCGCGCGCGCAGTACATGCACGCAGGTATACTGTATTGGCCGGCCGAGCTAGAGTGGTGTTTCATGGGTGGGGCACGGTTTGGGGATGAGGATCGTGTGATAAGAAGAGCAAAGCAAAAGGTAAGCCTGGATCTGGAGTGAATCTTTTAGTTTTTTTATTGACTACTATGTGTTTAGAAAAGTAATTATCGGTACTATTTCCCTCTTATATCTCTTTCTATGTTGTTCATTCACATTAACTGGCGTATAATGCCAAGACCCCTTGTCTATATTATCAATTTTGCAGCGTTGGTGTTAGGGTTTTTAGGCTATGTATGAAACCGTAATGGTAGCTAGGGCCTATAGCTATATAGGCCTGTGAGGAAAACGCTGTTATTCCCCCCCCCCCCAAAAAAAAAATAAATAAATAAATAAATAAAATAAAATAAAATAAAAATACAATACAATACAATACAATACATGTAGTACATAATGAGAACAGCAATGTTGATATTGTCTTTGGATACAGGCAATGTTTTGATAATTTTTTTTCAAAATTGTTAACGTTGAACATTGGAATGTGAACAAAATTCTGGGAAATATAAAACAACGAAATTGAGGCTTTTTACACAAAATGAATATTATAGTAAGGAAGATTTTATTGAAGAATATGTGTAATAAACAATGAACAGTGATGATAGAAGACTAGCAGGATGCACACGTAAATGACAATGTGTAGACGCTAGCTAGGCTATATAGACAATTGCACAGTGTATGGCGTAGTTACCGTATCACAGAATGTCAACAGACGAATTCAGAATTTAGGACATAGGTTTTGGCTCTTGTAGATCTTTTTGGTAGAAAAGATTGGATTTTGGAAGAAACTTAAGTCATTTTAATGTTTTCACAGGTATAAAATGAGACTATGTGGTTTTACTGTCAAGTCTAAAATCAACCGGCAACGGCGAAACCTGTGTGCTAATTATAGCTCAGTCAGAAAACATAGAATTGTACATGTGGGACTGAGGTAAGATCGAGTGTATTCACGTACGAGAAATGGCATTAAGAAATGTGTAATTTCACTGCTTACCTTTTATACTGAAGAGAAATAAGTTGGTGAATAGCCAGAATTTGCTTTGGAAGTGTAATGTCCAAAGATGAGAGTGTAATTTTTGTTGTATCCAGGTTAATTCCCCGGCGAACAATGGTCGCTGCAGTGTACTTCCCAATTGAATTTGCCGCTGTGCGTGACGTAAAAACTTTTAGCCAATCAGCGTTCAGAGGCGTATTGTCTGCACTTTAGGACTCCGGGTCAAGGGGTATAAAAGGGGGCCCGGGAAGCTTGAAATTTTACCCTGGCTGAGAATTTCGTTGATGATCTTGACCCTGTACATCCTTGATGTCTTGTTGATGCTACATTTGTGATCTGATAAAGTCTGAGGCTATAAAGTTAGAGCAATCGTAAGTCTAAAATTCTCTAAGTCCCTATAATGTTGTTAGCATGGTTAGAACTTATAAACTGAGATATGAGGATATAAACAAATACTTAGAAAATATTTGTGATGGTCTTCTTAGTTAGGGAAATTGGAAACAATTTTATTAAGAAGATGGATAGCGAATTTAGGGTTTCTTTCCCATTGACTTAGGCGAAAATAACTCTGCTTCTCAATAGAGTAGGGACAAGTATGGAGTATCAATTGTTTGAGAATATTTTTCTTACATGCTCACAGTCTCTTAGGCAAATTTATTAAGAGAGGATGTTATTTTTCTTTGCTAAACAGAGAGATGGCGATGATGCAATGCAGGGTCTGGGACCCTGGGATAGGGGGTCATGAACGATGTCTCCTAGGAATAGACTCAGTCTAATTATTGTTGTTACCCAAGTTGTTATCCAGTTTGTTGCTAGAATTTTACCCAGATTGGCAACTAGTGTTTGGAATTTAAACTGTGTTAGGATTCTAGTTGGTGTCGTCTAGAATCTAACTGTTAGTTCTGCTTTTGTATGAGACACTTGTTGAGACTTAGTCATTTTAAGAGAAGTGTGACTTACAAATATTTGACAGTGTCAGCACTTAGAAATTTTTTTTTAGAGAAGTGTGACTTAGAAATTTTTCAAGGGAAGTGTGAACTTAGAATATTTTATGGTGTCACTAGTCAGCACTTAGTCATTCTAAGAGAAGTGTGACCTAGAAATTTTTGACAGTGTCAGCACTTAGAAATTTTTGAGAGAAGTGTGACTTAGAAATATTTGACAGTGTCAGCACTTAGAAATTTTTCAAGGGAAGTGTGAACTTAGAATATTTTATGGTGTCACTAGTCAGCACTTAGTCATTCTAAGAGAAGTGTGACTTAGAAATTTTTGACAGTGTCAGCACTTAGAAATTTTTAAGAGAAGTGTGACTTAGAAATTTTTGACAGTGTCAGCACTTAGAAATTTTTTTCAAGGGAAGTGTGAACTTAGAATATCTTATGGTGTCGCTAGTCAGCACTTAGTCATTCTAAGAGAAGTGTGACTTAGAAATTTTTGACAGTGTCAGCACTTAGAAATTTTTAAGAGAAGTGTGACTTAGAAATTTTTGACAGTGTCAGCACTTAGAAATTTTTCAAGAGAAGTGCGAACTTAGAATATTTTATGATGACAATGTGATGTGCAGTGGATTGTAGTTTAACATCTTATGAAGACATGAGGTGGTACCATGCTCTTTGTATTTGAATACCGAATAGGTTATAGATATAGACATGTGTAGGTTGTGATGAGTGTTGGGCAGATTCCCTTCCCCTTCCCCCTCCCCCCCCCCCCCTCTTCCCTTTCATTCCCTGATGAGGCGAAAGACTGACGGCAGATTCTACAGCTTGATGAGTGACGTGTTACCATGCCAAACCAGCAGTTGTGATGTTTGCAGTGTCGGAGACTGGGTTCGAGATGAAAGACAAGTTTGACGCTTTAGCTGAAGGTCGAGTCTCGATGATGCTGAAACTACAAGGGCTTAGCTGCAATCTGGCAATTGATGTCCTACTCCTAGCGTGATGTGGTCATGGCAAGCTGCTGTTCTTTCCTCTTCCCCCCCCCCCCCCTTTTCCCTCCTTGTGTTTCTGTCCTTTCACTCATTACTTTTAGTAAATTTAACAAGTGTCAAAATCGAGTGTGCCTAGGGCAGGCCTGACTAGTGCACAGTAACGGTCGAGGTGCTGATTTAGTGTCAGAAGATGGTTATTTTAAAGCGGTGTTTGTGTCCCACCAGTGATAGGTAGGAGTGTGACCCACTTGATGTCTATGCTATCACCGAGTACCGGGTAGTGAGATACCTAGGTTGCAGGGTCTGACACCGACAGAGTGAGTGCAGAACTTGCAAGGAACTGTTGACAGGGCCTAGAAATGTATCTGTGGAGTGTGTGCTGGTTAAAATCCCGGCGGGGTGAGATCCGGATAGTGTCATGAGACTAGTAGAAAGACGCGTGTTATTTATTCTTGTTGTTTGCGTATTTTATTGAGCCGTGCTTTATAAAGGAGAAAACCAAGGAAGACTGCTTGCAGTCTAGATTTGGAGACAAATGCCAGGAACAGAGCTAAGTAACATCTAGAATGGAGAACCGGTAATTCAATTTCAGTTAAAGACACTATAAGTAGAATCTATAACCAAAAGTTGATAGAATCTAAGTTCACACAGAGTGTAACATTAGTAATATTAGCACTTCATTAGAAAAGTGGTCTAGTAGTAATTAAGTCAGTATGAACATGCCTGTAAGTAAAGAAACGCACTCATACTTCTCCTAAAAAGGTAATAATATAAGAATTGGGGGACAGAGTATAAGTATCAATACTAGATTTTCTAAAATGGAAACAATCCGTGTGTAAATGTTTGAACTGTACAATACTGTAAAGTGTACAGACCGTCAGAGTATTACATGTAATCACACTTTGCGACAATGTACATAGAAGTTTGGAATTAAACGTTCAGTGTTGTTGTGAATTCAATTCCTGCTTGAACAGACTAAGTTACGAAGAAAGTCAAGTGTTGTGTGACGAATGACTGCAAGTCTGTTTAGTGATCTGTGGTTGCAGTTGTGATGTGTGGAGTAATCGAGAGTAGCAGTATAACAAGACCATCATCCCACGACCGCGTCCATATACTGTGGACAAACGAACCCGTCATCGACGCTCGAGCCAGTTGAAGTAATCAGTTTGATAAGAACTTTGTGACTGAGAGAGAAGGGATTACTAGTAGTTAGGATGCACTGTAGGAATGCCAGAATGTGGGTGCCGCAATTTACAAGTGAAATGTACATGACAGTTAGGCCTGTTGACCTTACGCTCGAGAGTGGTTGTGAATGCTTAGCATGCCAGTCTGACTGTGTGTGTGCTGGAAACACGTGTGGAGAAATTGTCGCTGTATGGAGTGTTGTGGTGCAATGACTGAAACGTGCACAGCTGACTCGTGGTATTTAAATATCAACACTAGCTATTCTGACAGTCACGATTATGCACAAAGACACTAAATATCGAATTATCAACTCACCTATATTATGCTGAATGCTTGAATGATGAGATTGTTAGAAACTTGGCATAGAAGTCTTGTTGAAACAGGAGATTTTAGTGCAAAATCACGAGACTCACTGTATTCGAGTGCTAGTAGTAATGGCTTAGTAGGACTGTTTGGCGGTCAAGTCAGTTAGCTCATTTGCATGTACGCACTTTCAACCAATTGCACATTCAGTATGATAGTGGCATTCAGGGTCGATTAGGCACTTATAAAAGGAACTTTCTGATTGGTCAGTGTTTGTTATGAATAGATTCTAGTTAATCTCCCTCTCTCTCTGTAGTTCTGCTGACAAATAAGGAAGTTATGTTGTTGGCAAGGCGTGGTTTACCTGAACAAACCTGGTGGCAGCATTACCTTCGAATGAGTGATAGTTGATGAGATTTGATTGATTGAGCTACCGTTACGGAGATCTAGCCTTGTTACTGTTTGGTGGCAGATAGGACAAATCTTTTAAGATCGCCACCCCAAATTGGTACATGGTCACGATCAAATACCGTTACATATTTTTGGTGGCAGCGGTGGGATGGTCACGCTGCACTAGTTCAGATTAAAATTTTTGTAAGCGGTGGGATGGTCACGTATACTTTCAGAAGTTAAAATTTTTGTAAGTGGTGGGATGGTCACGCTGCACTAGTAGAGATCAAAATTTTTGTAAGCGGAGTGATGGTTAAATCTTTACTTCAGAAATTATATAAGCATGTGAGCGGTCTGATGGTCTATTGGAAAGGTCTAAGTCAGGCATTTAGTCAGTGAATTTTTGTACTAGGAAAGTAGAATGAAATTTGTTGGTGTGGTTACAAACAGGTTGCTAGTTTTGGAAATAGTACTTAGGCTTATAGCACTAACACATACTTAGTGGTTAAAAGTGAAGTACAGAATATGAGGTGATTGTGCTATCTTGGACACTGGTATTACATGACAAATCGTTGGAGTGTTGGAGAACTTATGCCGTTGTGGAGATAAGGCGATGTAGTGACGTTGAAGTGGTGAGTTAGTAGTAGGTGAACAGCAGGGAGCTGTGAGACCTAAGATAGTGATGTGGAGAAGTTATGGTGACATTGGTGGTGAAGTTTGAGGTTAGGACAGCTGGACTGTCGAGAGGTTCACGTAGTACCTGTGTTCTAAAATAGACTGGAAATTCTGAGTACTAAGTAATAAAGTACTGTTCTTTAATTTGGTTGGGAGTATAGGAGAGTATGAGTGCGTATTACAAAGTATTGATACACGTAAGATAGTTACGCAGCGGTAAAAATGCACACTTCGCACCTTAGTGTAAGTTAGAACTCTATTCACGAACTGGTTGGTTAGAGTTAAAGTGAAAGAGTAGTACATAGGTGACTAGTTGCATAGGGGAGCTTGCTCCTGATTGTTTGTAAGAGACACGTTCACAAACCCCATTTCTACGCTAAAAATAAAAAGGCGGTCATGACTGAAGCTAGTCCAGTGAGTCCTGTGACGATGACAGAGGGTACTGGTGGGGGTGATGATGTAGTCACTAGAAGTTGGGCTGTTGATGGTACGGATCCAGAGATAGCTGTCAGAATGAATGAGTATGGTGATAGCATCCCGCCAAGACGACGACGTGAATATACCGCTAGGCAGTTTGATGCCAACCCCCGATATGTTGCGAGTGATGTCCCAACTCAAGTGATGATGCGAACCGCAGATGTACATCGCAAGGATGTCATTCCCGACAAGTTCAGTGGCAAGATGCCGTGGGCTGATTATCGCCGTCATTTTGAGGTTTGCAAAGAGTTGAATGCGTGGACTGACTCTGAGGCTGGGCAGTATTTGGCGACTCGTTTGCAGGGACCTGCTTTGAAGGTGTTGTCAAATTTGCCTCCTGGTGCACCCATTTCTTACAAGGACTTAGTGAAGCACTTGGAACATAGATTTGGTCCAGGGGAGCATGCTGAAAATTTCTTGATGGAACTTAGAATGAGGCGTCGTGGGAAAGATGAGACTCTGCAAGAACTCGGCCAAGCCATCCGTGATTTGACTGCCTTAGCTTACCCCGAACTGAGTAATGATGCACGTGAGAGACTAACGCGTGGACATTTCTCAGAAGCAATTGATGACTCAGAGATCCGTAGTGGCATATTCCGTGCGCATGCAACGACTTTAGATGAGGCAATCCGTGCAGGGCTCGCGACAGAATCCTTTTTGAAGGTAGAGAAAGCTCGTGAGAGATGTAGACCAACTCGATACGTCAGGACAGTGGAGAACCAGGTCCAGGCTGCACCTGTGAATGACAAAATGAGACATGAAATTGATGAGCTGAAATCTACTCTCAAACAGTTGACTGAAGTGTTGAGACAGAGTGATGTGAGACCAAAGATTGATAGATCTACTGTCACATGTTTTGCTTGCCAGCAGGTTGGACACTTTAGTAGGGAGTGCCCAAATCGTGGAGCTCAGCAGGGAAACGACAGGAGGCCTTCCCTGTTGGCCAGGGGACGGCCCAACTACCAGCGACCAGGCCCACACAACTAGATGATGAACAGCAGAGTAACAGAACTAGAATTTGCACTATCAGTGATGTCAGTTACACTATGTTCATTCCCGTGATGATTGATGACAGACAGTTGCATTTCTTAATTGACACTGGAGCAACAATTTCATTAATTTCTCATGATGTAGTCAGCACAATGCATCAAGCAAATATGTGTCATTCTGCAGTACAGCTTTCTCAGGCAAATGGATCTGCAATTAGAGTGCATGGAGAAATTGAAGTAGAGATGAAGATTGGAAGTAGAGTACATGAAGTTGAGTTGGTGGTAGCAGCTATTGAGCAAGATGGAATTTTGGGGATGGATTTTCTCCAATGCATGAATGCGAGAATAAACTGTGAAGAGGAGTTAGTTGTGATAGACAATGAGGTCATTTCCTGTGCCAGTATGAGTGATGAACGAAGCCGTGTTCAGAGAGTTGAAGTTAGTGCTGATGAACCGATTGATGATGTACCCAAACACCTGAGAGACTTGTATATCGAAGCAACAGCCAACATTGATGAGCGACAGCATGCCAAAATAGCCGAGATGTTAGCTGAGTATGGAGACGTATTTGCAAGAGGAGACAATGACATAGGTCGAACTACGATGATGTATCACTCCATTCACACGACATGTAATGCACCACTACGACAAGGGCCAAGACGTCCGCCTATGGGTCTGAAAGATGAAATCGACAAACAAGTGAAAGAAATGTTAGAACGAGGCATAATCAAGCCATCATGCAGCCCGTGGTCTTCCCCTGTTGTACTCGTGGATAAGAAAGACGGTACCAAGAGGTTTTGTGTAGATTATCGCCTACTCAACAAACACACTGTGAAAGACTCGTTTCCCCTTCCAAGAATAGATGAGTCGATTGATGCTCTTGATGGTGCAAAGTATTTCTGCACACTAGACTTAGCCTCTGGTTACTGGCAGGTTCCCCTTGATGATGATGCAAAGTTGAAGTCGGCTTTTGTTGTGCCTGGAGGTCTGTACCAATTTGAAGTGATGCCTTTTGGGTTATCAAATGCACCGTCTACTTTTGAGAGATTGATGGAAACTGTGCTGGCAGGACTTCATTGGAAGATACTACTCATTTACTTGGATGATGTTATTGTATTCGGCTCATCAGTGGAGGAGGTGATCGACAGACTCAAACTCGTTCTAGATCGTCTGAGAAGTGCTAACTTGAAGTTGAAACCCAAGAAATGTCACCTGTTCAAGAGAGAAGTCCTCTACCTCGGTCACATTGTGTCTGACAACGGAGTACGCACAGATCCTGAGAAGATAGAATCAATCAAATCGTGGCCTACACCTGCCAACACAACTGATGTCAGAAGTTTTCTCGGCCTGGCGTCATATTATCGCAGGTACATTAAGGACTTTGCTGAAATTGCAAGACCACTTCATGTCCTCACTCAGAAAGAGAAGAAATTTGACTGGAGCTCAGAGTGTGAGACGGCATTCCAGACTTTGAAGGAGAAGTTAACAACCTCCCCAATTCTAGCCTACCCAAGAGAAGGAGTACCATTTCTTATGGACACTGATGCAAGCAAGTATGCTATCGGGGCCGTGTTATCACAAGCACAAGATGGGCATGAGAGAGTCATAGCCTATGCAAGTCGAACTTTGAGTCGAGCTGAACAAAACTATTGCGTGACGAGACGAGAGCTGTTAGCGATTGTTCACTTTCTGAAGCACTTTCGTCATTATCTCTACGGTCAAGAAGTCCAAGTTCGAACAGATCATGGCGCACTGACATGGTTACTCAATTTCAAGAATCCTGAAGGTCAGCTAGCTAGATGGTTAGAGATAGTTACTCAGTATCGCCTTACCTTGGTTCATCGTGCTGGGAGAGTTCACATGAATGCTGACGGACTGTCAAGACGCCCTTGTTCCCAGTGCGGCCGCCTAAATGATGCCTGTGTAGGAAACAGAGACAGTGAATTAGATACTGATGACTAAGCGTGTCGAGTAGTTAATTGAAATGGTGGAGTAAACTACGAAGTTATTGAAGTTTCAGACATTTGAATTTTAGTGTTGTTGTTGTTGTTTCTTACTTAGGTACAAGTTATTCATGGATGATGGCTGAGAATACAGCTTTTGATGTAGATGAGTTGACAGAGAGAGTTGCTGCAATTACTTTGCTTCCCTCTGTGACGTTTGAGAGAATTAGACGAGCACAGCAGCAAGATGCTGACATCAAACATGTGTTGAGATGGAAAGAGACAAATGATGTGAAGCCAGAATGGAAAGAAGTGTCTGCCCTTTCCTCTGCAGTGAAAACCTATTGGGTGAACTGGGATTTACTTGCAGTGCGAGATGGGGTATTGATGAGAAAATGGGAGTCTGTTGATGGTAGTGATGTGACTTGGAAACTTGTTCTCCCTCGTACACTACGACCAGAGATTTTGATGGAATTGCATAATTCTCCAACAGCTGGACACTTAGGGGTACATAAGTTGCTTCACAAAGTACAGCAGAGGTATTATTGGGTAGGACTTGCAGGTGATGTGAGGTCATGGGTGAGAAAATGCAACACTTGTGCCATGATGAAGAATCCGCCCAAGAGACTTCTTGCCCCTTTGCAGCAATATGGAGTTGGAGCCCCATTAGAGCGTGTTGCGATGGATATCATGGGACCCCTACCTAAGACTGATAGAGGGAATGTCTATGTGCTTGTCATCGGAGATTACTTTACTAAATGGATTGAAGCCTTTGCCATTCCTAACCAAGAAGCTGTGACGGTTGCTAAGGTCTTTGTTGAGGAATTCATTTGTCGATTTGGGATACCCAAAGAGTTACACACTGACCAGGGACGCAACTTTGAGTCCACACTGATGAAGGAAGTATGTAAGATGTTAGGAGTGAAGAAAACCCGAACTTGTCCTTACCATCCTAAGGGAGACGGCTTCGTTGAGCGATTCAACCGCACTTTGACGACTACACTAGCTGCGTCACTTGACCCTGATCGTCATCAGAGAGACTGGGATGAGAGGATACCATTCGCTATGATGGCCTATCGAACGTCAATCCAATCGTCGACTGATGAAACTCCCTCTATGATGATGTTGGGAAGGGAAACCACTCTTCCGGTAGATTTGACGATAGAATCACCAACACCTGATGATGAAAATGACAAAGATGATTATGCATACAGGTTAAGATGTTCGCTACAAGATGCACATGAGAATGCGAGATCAAAACTGAAGTTAGCAGCTTCTAAGCAGAAACAGATGTATGACAGAAACACTGTGATGCGTACATTCAAGAAGGGTGACTGGGTTTGGTTGCAAAGTATCCAGAGGAGAAGAGGTCTATCACCTAAGTTGATGATGAAGTGGCTGGGTCCGTACCTTGTAACCAGTAAACTGTCTGAAGTAGTGTATCGTATCCAACAGTCACAGAGGACCGCACCAAAAGTGGTACACGTTAATAGACTTAAGACCTATGATGGTTCCCCCCGCAAGAATTGGCTTGATGAGACTGACGTGAGACGCAATCCCCATAGAGTTAGACTGCCTCCACTAAGATTTAGAAAGGATGATGAGTGAATGACTAACCAGATCATATTTGTTTTGTTTCTACCCACCTGATTGCTTCACAGATGAAGTGCCGTTTCTGTTCATCATACTACAACACGTGGGAGGTGTATCGCCAACATCTAAACAATCATCATGAGACAACCATAACGGGGAGATGTAGGATCTGTGGGAGGGAGGTGGAGAATCAGCGAGCGCTCGATCTCCACCATGGAACACACCATCCCCATCGAAGGCTGCCCACCATCCAGTATGGTGTCGCTAGCGAGACGTATCGCAAAAACTGGATGAAGAATAGGTCCCAGGTCGAGTTGAGGGGGGAGCGGATAACAAAGAAGGAAAGGCGAGACAAGGAAGAGAAGAAGGAAAGGAGAGACAAGGAAGAGAAGAAGGAGGAAAGGAGAGACAAGGAAGAGAAGAAGGAAAGGAGAGACAAAGAAGAGAAGATGGAGGAAAGGAGAGACAAGGAAGAGAAGAAGGAAAGGAGAGACAAAGAAGAGAAGAAGGAGGAAAGGAGAGACGAGGAAGAGAAGGAGGAGCTAAGCAAGGGAAATGAAGAAAAAGTAACAACGGTTGAAGTGGAAGATGAAGGCGAGTGGGAGGAGATCTTCAGTGATGGTGACTCCAGTGATGAGGGCAGCAGCCACGACGACTCTGACAGCGACTCTGGCAGCAACTGTAGTGATGACGATTGCAGCGTTAAGAATGATGACGACGCTGGCAGCAACTGTAGTGATGACGATGGAAGTGCTAAGAATGATGACGACGCTGGCGGCAACTCTAGCGATGACGATGGCAACGTTGAGAATGGAGACAGCACCCCAGCAAAGCCCAGTACAGAGACATCGAGGAAGCGCACTATTGATCTGCGGGACGACAGCGATGATGAACTAACCATTCTTCTGAAAAAGCCGTGTGTGGGGATCCGCGTAATCACTCGCATCGAAATCAGGAGCAAGGTTTATGTGACAGCACATGGACAGACCCGGCTCCTGAGAGAGACAGTGGATATTGTTCACCCAGAATCAGACCTGTGTGAAGTGAAAGAAGAATAGAGTGTGATATGAACTGTATATAGTTACTGTTGTTGTTGTAAATAAGTGTAGATATATGTAACATATGTCATATATTGGTGTTGTAGGATATGAGTAGGAACTTTATTAATTCTGCTCATTCAGGAAGATATTAAAAGTTATTATTGGGATCTGTAGATTTAAAAGTGGTGGTAATAATCACTGGGACAGTGATTGTCGAGGAGGGGGATAGTGTGAGGAAAACGCTGTTATTCCCCCCCCCCCCAAAAAAAAAAAAATAAATAAATAAATAAAATAAAATAAAATAAAAATACAATACAATACAATACAATACATGTAGTACATAATGAGAACAGCAATGTTGATATTGTCTTTGGATACAGGCAATGTTTTGATAATTTTTTTTCAAAATTGTTAACGTTGAACATTGGAATGTGAACAAAATTCTGGGAAATATAAAACAACGAAATTGAGGCTTTTTACACAAAATGAATATTATAGTAAGGAAGATTTTATTGAAGAATATGTGTAATAAACAATGAACAGTGATGATAGAAGACTAGCAGGATGCACACGTAAATGACAATGTGTAGACGCTAGCTAGGCTATATAGACAATTGCACAGTGTATGGCGTAGTTACCGTATCACAGAATGTCAACAGACGAATTCAGAATTTAGGACATAGGTTTTGGCTCTTGTAGATCTTTTTGGTAGAAAAGATTGGATTTTGGAAGAAACTTAAGTCATTTTAATGTTTTCACAGGTATAAAATGAGACTATGTGGTTTTACTGTCAAGTCTAAAATCAACCGGCAACGGCGAAACCTGTGTGCTAATTATAGCTCAGTCAGAAAACATAGAATTGTACATGTGGGACTGAGGTAAGATCGAGTGTATTCACGTACGAGAAATGGCATTAAGAAATGTGTAATTTCACTGCTTACCTTTTATACTGAAGAGAAATAAGTTGGTGAATAGCCAGAATTTGCTTTGGAAGTGTAATGTCCAAAGATGAGAGTGTAATTTTTGTTGTATCCAGGTTAATTCCCCGGCGAACAATGGTCGCTGCAGTGTACTTCCCAATTGAATTTGCCGCTGTGCGTGACGTAAAAACTTTTAGCCAATCAGCGTTCAGAGGCGTATTGTCTGCACTTTAGGACTCCGGGTCAAGGGGTATAAAAGGGGGCCCGGGAAGCTTGAAATTTTACCCTGGCTGAGAATTTCGTTGATGATCTTGACCCTGTACATCCTTGATGTCTTGTTGATGCTACATTTGTGATCTGATAAAGTCTGAGGCTATAAAGTTAGAGCAATCGTAAGTCTAAAATTCTCTAAGTCCCTATAATGTTGTTAGCATGGTTAGAACTTATAAACTGAGATATGAGGATATAAACAAATACTTAGAAAATATTTGTGATGGTCTTCTTAGTTAGGGAAATTGGAAACAATTTTATTAAGAAGATGGATAGCGAATTTAGGGTTTCTTTCCCATTGACTTAGGCGAAAATAACTCTGCTTCTCAATAGAGTAGGGACAAGTATGGAGTATCAATTGTTTGAGAATATTTTTCTTACATGCTCACAGTCTCTTAGGCAAATTTATTAAGAGAGGATGTTATTTTTCTTTGCTAAACAGAGAGATGGCGATGATGCAATGCAGGGTCTGGGACCCTGGGATAGGGGGTCATGAACGATGTCTCCTAGGAATAGACTCAGTCTAATTATTGTTGTTACCCAAGTTGTTATCCAGTTTGTTGCTAGAATTTTACCCAGATTGGCAACTAGTGTTTGGAATTTAAACTGTGTTAGGATTCTAGTTGGTGTCGTCTAGAATCTAACTGTTAGTTCTGCTTTTGTATGAGACACTTGTTGAGACTTAGTCATTTTAAGAGAAGTGTGACTTACAAATATTTGACAGTGTCAGCACTTAGAAATTTTTTTTTAGAGAAGTGTGACTTAGAAATTTTTCAAGGGAAGTGTGAACTTAGAATATTTTATGGTGTCACTAGTCAGCACTTAGTCATTCTAAGAGAAGTGTGACCTAGAAATTTTTGACAGTGTCAGCACTTAGAAATTTTTGAGAGAAGTGTGACTTAGAAATATTTGACAGTGTCAGCACTTAGAAATTTTTCAAGGGAAGTGTGAACTTAGAATATTTTATGGTGTCACTAGTCAGCACTTAGTCATTCTAAGAGAAGTGTGACTTAGAAATTTTTGACAGTGTCAGCACTTAGAAATTTTTAAGAGAAGTGTGACTTAGAAATTTTTGACAGTGTCAGCACTTAGAAATTTTTTTTAAGAAAAGTGTGACTTAGAAATATTTGACAGTGTCAGCACTTAGAAATTTTTTTCAAGGGAAGTGTGAACTTAGAATATCTTATGGTGTCGCTAGTCAGCACTTAGTCATTCTAAGAGAAGTGTGACTTAGAAATTTTTGACAGTGTCAGCACTTAGAAATTTTTAAGAGAAGTGTGACTTAGAAATTTTTGACAGTGTCAGCACTTAGAAATTTTTCAAGAGAAGTGCGAACTTAGAATATTTTATGATGACAATGTGATGTGCAGTGGATTGTAGTTTAACATCTTATGAAGACATGAGGTGGTACCATGCTCTTTGTATTTGAATACCGAATAGGTTATAGATATAGACATGTGTAGGTTGTGATGAGTGTTGGGCAGATTCCCTTCCCCTTCCCCCTCCCCCCCCCCCCCCCTCTTCCCTTTCATTCCCTGATGAGGCGAAAGACTGACGGCAGATTCTACAGCTTGATGAGTGACGTGTTACCATGCCAAACCAGCAGTTGTGATGTTTGCAGTGTCGGAGACTGGGTTCGAGATGAAAGACAAGTTTGACGCTTTAGCTGAAGGTCGAGTCTCGATGATGCTGAAACTACAAGGGCTTAGCTGCAATCTGGCAATTGATGTCCTACTCCTAGCGTGATGTGGTCATGGCAAGCTGCTGTTCTTTCCTCTTCCCCCCCCCCCCCCTTTTCCCTCCTTGTGTTTCTGTCCTTTCACTCATTACTTTTAGTAAATTTAACAAGTGTCAAAATCGAGTGTGCCTAGGGCAGGCCTGACTAGTGCACAGTAACGGTCGAGGTGCTGATTTAGTGTCAGAAGATGGTTATTTTAAAGCGGTGTTTGTGTCCCACCAGTGATAGGTAGGAGTGTGACCCACTTGATGTCTATGCTATCACCGAGTACCGGGTAGTGAGATACCTAGGTTGCAGGGTCTGACACCGACAGAGTGAGTGCAGAACTTGCAAGGAACTGTTGACAGGGCCTAGAAATGTATCTGTGGAGTGTGTGCTGGTTAAAATCCCGGCGGGGTGAGATCCGGATAGTGTCATGAGACTAGTAGAAAGACGCGTGTTATTTATTCTTGTTGTTTGCGTATTTTATTGAGCCGTGCTTTATAAAGGAGAAAACCAAGGAAGACTGCTTGCAGTCTAGATTTGGAGACAAATGCCAGGAACAGAGCTAAGTAACATCTAGAATGGAGAACCGGTAATTCAATTTCAGTTAAAGACACTATAAGTAGAATCTATAACCAAAAGTTGATAGAATCTAAGTTCACACAGAGTGTAACATTAGTAATATTAGCACTTCATTAGAAAAGTGGTCTAGTAGTAATTAAGTCAGTATGAACATGCCTGTAAGTAAAGAAACGCACTCATACTTCTCCTAAAAAGGTAATAATATAAGAATTGGGGGACAGAGTATAAGTATCAATACTAGATTTTCTAAAATGGAAACAATCCGTGTGTAAATGTTTGAACTGTACAATACTGTAAAGTGTACAGACCGTCAGAGTATTACATGTAATCACACTTTGCGACAATGTACATAGAAGTTTGGAATTAAACGTTCAGTGTTGTTGTGAATTCAATTCCTGCTTGAACAGACTAAGTTACGAAGAAAGTCAAGTGTTGTGTGACGAATGACTGCAAGTCTGTTTAGTGATCTGTGGTTGCAGTTGTGATGTGTGGAGTAATCGAGAGTAGCAGTATAACAAGACCATCATCCCACGACCGCGTCCATATACTGTGGACAAACGAACCCGTCATCGACGCTCGAGCCAGTTGAAGTAATCAGTTTGATAAGAACTTTGTGACTGAGAGAGAAGGGATTACTAGTAGTTAGGATGCACTGTAGGAATGCCAGAATGAGGGTGCCGCAATTTACAAGTGAAATGTACATGACAGTTAGGCCTGTTGACCTTACGCTCGAGAGTGGTTGTGAATGCTTAGCATGCCAGTCTGACTGTGTGTGTGCTGGAAACACGTGTGGAGAAATTGTCGCTGTATGGAGTGTTGTGGTGCAATGACTGAAACGTGCACAGCTGACTCGTGGTATTTAAATATCAACACTAGCTATTCTGACAGTCACGATTATGCACAAAGACACTAAATATCGAATTATCAACTCACCTATATTATGCTGAATGCTTGAATGATGAGATTGTTAGAAACTTGGCATAGAAGTCTTGTTGAAACAGGAGATTTTAGTGCAAAATCACGAGACTCACTGTATTCGAGTGCTAGTAGTAATGGCTTAGTAGGACTGTTTGGCGGTCAAGTCAGTTAGCTCATTTGCATGTACGCACTTTCAACCAATTGCACATTCAGTATGATAGTGGCATTCAGGGTCGATTAGGCACTTATAAAAGGAACTTTCTGATTGGTCAGTGTTTGTTATGAATAGATTCTAGTTAATCTCCCTCAACAACCTCTCTCTGTAGTTCTGCTGACAAATAAGGAAGTTATGTTGTTGGCAAGGCGTGGTTTACCTCGGTCGTGATTTGGCAAAAAGGTGTATGTCTGCCGTTTTACAGCGACTACAAAGCCGAGAAAATCGACTTTAAAGTTTTGGCAGTTTCCATGACCGTAGAAGCCACCTAAACTGTGCAACGCTCAGGGATTCAATTCCATGATTTAGTATACACTTCAAATTTCATTTCCTGATAATTTTCTTGCATCTAACTTTAAAGAATACTTCAGAATTAGCACTTTTAGCATGTTTAGAGACATACACCTTTTTGCCAAATCACGTTTACAGGGACTGCGACCCACGCTATTTTGGCAAAAAGGTGTATCTTCACATACACCGTAAGAAATCATGCATTTAACTTGGCAAAAAGGTGTATGTATAGAGATACACCTTTTTGCCAAATCACGTTTACAGGGACTGCGACCCACGCTATTTTGGCAAAAAGGTGTATCTTCACATACACCGTAAGAAATCATGCATTTAACTTGGCAAAAAGGTGTATGTATAGAGATACACCTTTTTGCCAAATCACGTTTACAGGGACTGCAACCCACGCTATTTTGGCAAAAGGGTGTATCTTCTCATGCACCGTGAGAAATCGTGCATTTAAGTTGGCAAAAAGGTGTATGTATAGAGATACACCGTTTTGCCAAATTAAACGATAACAAAATATACCAGAGATTTTGTAGGGAGAAGGGTGTATGTGAGACCATTTCTAATCAAATGTTAACTCTTGACAATCTTTACTTCATTATTACAAAAAGATTTAAAAAAATAACAATAAAGAAAAATATCAATATGCACAATTTGTTCATCAAACATAGAAAAATGTGCGCAAATTACAACTCACCCTAGAGTCTGAATATTAACAAAACATGGTCTCATGGATATGCATGGTTAAGGATTACAGCTGAAGAATTTTTCTTCTTCCTTCTCCTCCCTTTTTTCAAAAACTTCTACTTCCAATGAGATGATTCATTATATTTCTAGCTTTGTGCCCCTTTTTTCGACAAAAGGTTCGTTTGTTTTCTCTACTGAATGCTTTAGCAAACAAAAAGGCAGTTGTTTGCACATCATGTATCTATTCTTAAAAACGCAGTTATCATGTTGCTCCCAATTTTTGCAATAAATTCAATAAATGTGAAAATTCAGGTAGGATCATTTAACTGTTTGCATCCACTGAGCACTTTGAGCAGTACATCCAAGTATCATTTCCAAAGACAGGGACACATCTTTCTCTAGACCTTTGTGCGTAACTGCCACTAAATGTCTGTTAGGTAACAGCCCCATACGCATAGCGTAATGGGTAGCCGATCTTACAGTCACACAGCACACCATTACACTATGTACAGGCTTCTACATGCACTGCACAGCACGGACAGTGCAGGGATCACTGTCATTTTGAAGCGTGGAGAACTCTCATCCCACAGCCACACTTGCCGGAAAAGCTGTCATTTCAACAGAAATGCTAGATTTTACGAATCTGCGCATCTAATGGCATAGAAGTGGCCATAGAAGTCTAGGACAAACGTTAGATTTGAACTTCTAGATATTAGGTTCTATCTACTCACCGACTAGCAACAAGGAGAAACTTCTGCAGTACAACGGGCTGCCAGTTTGAGTCAGGAGCATGGCCCGCCACCGCACCGACCGGTGAAACGGTACACATACATGCCAGCAGCACGTATAACAGAGTATATTATATACACAGAGTATAAAAGATACACCTTTCTGCCTTATCATACTTCGCAACTATAATTCATGATTCATTCGGCAGATGGGTGTATCTAAAGATACACCTATCTGCCAAATCTTTAAGCTCTCCCCAGCGTGCACGGTTAGAGGTGTATCTAGAGATACACCCTTTTGCCAAATCATGTAGTTCTCTATCCTGGTACGTCGTTGTACGTCAAGGGTGTATGTAAAGATACACCCTTTTGCCTAATCAAAAGCAGGAAAATTGATAAAATGATACAGAGATAGCCCCAAGTATCTCGGAAACAAAGGATCGATGACTTACGAAAGTTGGTCACATGAAAATTTCGGCATCGAAAACCCCCCAAATGGTAAAAACCAAAAACATGATATTTTTCAGACATACACCTTTTTGCCAAATCACGACCGACCTGAACAAACCTGGTGGCAGCATTACCTTCGAATGAGTGATAGTTGATGAGATTTGATTGATTGAGCTACCGTTACGGAGATCTAGCCTTGTTACTGTTTGGTGGCAGATAGGACAAATCTTTTAAGATCGCCACCCCAAATTGGTACATGGTCACGATCAAATACCGTTACAGGCCTATAACACGTTTCTGTAGCATATCGCGTGACCGAATTCTGATCGCGGTGACCGTATTCTGGGGGATTTTCAAGGTGATATCTTTATGGGATTTTGTGAAATTCTGTGAGATATTTAAAAAATGAAAATTGAGATTTAAAAATTTGATATATTTCACATACGTTGCTGTAGATATGATGTAGGCCCTATGTATGTATTATTTTAGTTTACAAAATATTGCAGAAAAGCTTAAATGACCGAATAGTAGGCCTAATACTGGGGGTTTTTACCCCCGTATCATGTGACCGACTCTAACTTGTTAGAGAACCTGAGTTTGAGATACTAGTACTATGTACTAATAGGCCTACATGACCTTTGTTATTTTGTTCAATGTAGCCGGCCTACATAAATGACTTGGAAGATCTATGCCCCGGCAAATAGGCCTAAGCAGACATTGGTGCTTTCTTGATTTTGTTTGTAGGTATTCTTTTTGGCCTAGCCGGGCCAGACCAAGACTGCAAAAGTTCAGAAGTAGAATACATCTAAACGTTAGGCCTAAAAGAAATTAGAAACTCTATGTAACTCAGGTGGGCCTATTGTATTATTATACAACGTAGCAAAAATTTCCTCCGTTATACTATAGCCAGATAGGGGCCTACATCGAGTCGCATTGCGCTGCAATGTGCATAAACCTCTCTAGTTCCAGTGCTGGAATGCGTGAATGGTTCTAAGAGTTCTAACATTTACTCGTAGATCTTTCAAGATCTAGAAAATCTGAACACAGATCTATTTACAACGTGCAGATAACTCAACTTTGGTTTTACGGAACTATTGGGCTCCTATTCTGATTTTGAATCCTACACCTACGTAAACCATAGATACACTCTTCTCATTTCAGACGAAAGGGTACCGGTACAGAAACGGAAGCTACAAATGATTGGAGCCGCCGTCGGTGTTCCACTTCCAGCACGGTTAGGTGCCTACTGTTTATCTACATCGTCAGCTTCAACTAAAGTAAAGAGAGTTCTACTTCTAGATTTTTTGCAACAGAAGGTGCATTTTAATCATCGTGCTCTTATAGGTGTTTCTTCGTCGCGAGATCGAAATTTGCTGAGATGTTCGTCTTTGCGCCTGAAATTTAAATTAGGTCATCGTCGAAGCAGGGCTGGACAAATCTTGTCATCATCGTCGTCGTGAACAGGTAGGCCCAGGGGGATCCTGAACATGCAAATCTAGTCTAGCAGCCGATCGAGCTCTTCACTAAGCCTAGCTGGAACGAATTCACTGACATCATGGCACCTTTCCAGGGCATCATCCTTCTGATCAACGCGAACAGCTTGGAATATGGAATACTTAAAATTTCTGTTTATGTAGGCTATATCGAACGGATCATCTTCTTATCTATGTACTTTTTTAGACCTATCGCAGACGCAGCTTAATTTTCCTAAAAACCACGTAAGTGAGTTTCAGTTATTGGACGTCTTGGCTCTATCATTCTGGAATCATAGTCTAAGGATTAGCAGACTTTCAGACTAACTCTCTAGTTTTATCTCACATCGCGGTCTCTCGCTATAGAAGTAAACAACTCTGGCCCCGGGTTCTATAGAACCCTATTATTGAACGGTTTGTTTTGATTTTTGTCCAATTGTAAATTGGTTAGCTTTATCTTTTAAATCCAACTGTAAACAAACGCATGCTTGTAACGAATAAAAAAAAAATGATCACGATCAAGTGTTGAATTTCTTCTGATAGAATTGTAGTGCTAAATAAATTGGGAAAGAAACGAATACTAGTATTTTGCAGTGATTTGTGTGCTTTTGTGTTAGTTGTATAAAAGTGAAATTATTTTTACATATTATACTAAGTTAAAATCGTTTTTCTAATCCCAGAAAAACTGATGCACTTATCTATTCATAATCATTATCGACGATTTCAAGTCATATCTATAATCATAACATCTTTTGATACACGCCCACTTTCTCCAAAATCTGCTTAAGCAGAAGGGATTCATTGCAGAGCTGATTCTGATATTTTGGTATTGATCAATACAAAGCATACAAATTATGCCAGTGATCGATGATTCTTCAAGACTGCTTGCTAGACACTAAATGTACGCTTTCGTTTTGTTTTCTTTCTTTTTAATCATCATGTTGATATGTAGGCCCACTTTACATTTTGCTCTAGGTAGAAAAAAAAATAAGATTCATGTTAATCTGTTTATTAAATTTGATGTGAAAATTTGACATTTGTGAAAATAATTCGTCATTTTTGGCTGCCCATAATAGGTTGGATTAATGACCCCGCAAGTCAGGCGGGGTTATTTTTTAAATGACCCCGCAATCATGCGGGGTCATTTTGAAAGGACCCCGAAATCGTTCGGGGTCATCTGGAAATGACCCCGCAACGGGGTTGAATTTCAACCCCGCCGGGGTTAAATTTTAACCCCGCTGCAGGGTCATTTTGGGTGACCCCGCAATGCGGGGTTAAAGTGACCCCGCACGGGGTTAGTGCATAGTTGACCAAGTATGCGGGGTCATTTTCAACCCCGTTCGGGGTCATTTTTAACCCCGCATTTTTTAGAGTGCACGATTTAAGGGCTTTTTACACTTGTAAATTTTTGCTTAGCCCCGGACTATCGGTGGGGCTAAGGGGGGGCCTTAGCCCCACCGTTGGTACGGGACTATCCTTAGCCCACTTTCTGTTTACACTCGTTTTTGCCAAAGTGGGCTAGCCCCACCGATAGTACGGTACTATCTGGCCCTGCAAAATAGCAGGGGTTAGCACCGCAATTGCGGTGCTAGCACCGCAATTGCGGTGCCAAGCAAGTGAGTGTAAACAGAACGAAAAAATAATCCTGGGCTAAGCAACGGAGACGAAGTCCGACCCTCACTGACCAATCAGAAACGAGGTAATCAAGTGCTGCCGGTGCGTGCGTGTACGTGTACAGTACACAGCGTAATTATGAATATTCATGTGGTTTGGAAAGTCCGGGGCTAAGAAATACGAGTGTAAAAAGGTCAGTTTTCTCCTTAGCCCCGGACAAGAGATAGTACGGGACTAATTGGCGAGTGTAAAAAGCTGAAAAAATTGGTACGGGACTAACGATAGTCCTGGGTCAGAGAAAGTCCGGGGTTAAGAAACACAAGTGTAAAAAGCCCTTTAGTCATTCAATAATATATTGTGAATATTTCATTTTCTTATTGTTTTTTTAAAGAAAAGAAAACACATTTTTTACCAAAAGTGTGCACCAGATCGCTGAATTTCAGGGCTGAAAATGCAAAATCTTCCTCGTGTGGGAGAAGGATACCACCCCCCATACACAACCTCCCCCCGTTCGGTCGTTCCGCTCCCTCTCACATATATTTAAAAAAAAAAAAAATGTTTTCATACTTTTAAGGTCTGATTTCCCGCCGAAAGTCATCTGATAAGCAAAAAAAAAAAAAAAAAAAAAAAAAAAAGGCAACAAGAACTTCGTCTTCATATTTTTGCTGCCACTTTCCTCCCACATATTTTATGCAAAAGAGTGGGACATCCGATCCTTGTATAAAGTGTGTGTGTGTGTGTGGGGGGGGGGGGGGGCACCAAGCTTCTCTCCCCCCCCCCCCCCCCCCCCCCCCCCTCCCAAGGCTGCGCCGGTCCGGTGGGCTTGTAATCGTGGTGATGGTGACCATCCCCCCCACTCCTCAGGACGGATTTACGCCGTTGGTATGTATGTACTCTATGGTTATGTGTGATTTGAAAAAGCAGAAATAAAACCAAACAAACTTCATGGGAACACACTCGCGCGTGGTGCTCGTAGCAGCAGACTATAGTCACGATAGTATTACTGTAACCTCATCAAACAGACTAATCTGTATCACAAACTCTCCTCTGGTGACTTTTCACAATAGTCTGATGCTATCACTGATATCCGAATCATACTTGGTTTTTTTTTCCCCTTTTTAACTCTTTCTTCAAAATATCTGCCTCAGCAACTTTTCTCCTTGCGCTAATTCACGACATCTTATATTCACAGCTGCGAACAGAATCAGTAGTGCTCCAGAATTTTTGCATACACTCTACCCAAACTGGGTGCTGCTTTATAACATTGCTAACCCGCTGAATTCTTTTGAACGTCGAAAGTATGAAATGCACCCACAAGGCAAAAACAACATAATTGTACACATGTGTCTCTTTTTGCTGATTGGGGAGTGTTCACTTATGTTGTTCTCCCTTCTACAAACCTCCACCCCCTTACAAAAATCGTCAATGGCAATTGAATAGTGTTGTGAAAGGTAACTGTCAATGGTGGAGGGTATTTGAATTGTAGATTTCTAGTGTACAGTGGTAACTGTCACTGGTGACGGTTATTTGGATTGTAGGTTTCCAGTGGTCAGTGGTAACTGTCAATGGTGAATGGTATTTGAATGGTAGGTTTCCAGTAGCTAGTAGTAACTGTAAATGGTGAAAGGTGTTTGCATGGTACGTTTCCAGTGGTCAGTAGTAATTGTCGATGGTGAAGGATATTTTGAATGTAAGTTTCCAGTGGCCGGTGGGGGTTAATGGTGAAGGGTATTTGAATAGTAGGTTTCCAGTGGTCAGTGGTAACTGTAAATGGTGAAGGGTATTTGAATGGTAGTTTTCCAAAGGTCAGTGTAACTGTCAATGGTGAAGGGTATTTGATGGTAAGTTTCCAGTGGTCAGAGGTACCTGCCAGTCGTGAAGGGTATTTGAATGGTAGGTTTTCAGTGATCAGTGGTAATTGTCAATGGTGAAGGGTATTTTAATGGTAGGTTTCCAGTGGTCAGTAGTAACTGTCAATGGTAAAGGGTATTTGAATGTAAGGTATCCAATGGTCAATTGTAACTGTCAATGATGAATAGTATTTGATTGGAAGCTTTCAAGTGGTCAGTGGTAACCGTTATTGGTGAAAGGGCAAATGGTAGGATTCTAGTGGTCAGTGGTAATTGTCAATGGTGAAAGGATTAGTAGGTTTTCAGTGGTCAGTGGTAACTGTCAAGTGTGAAGGATATTTGAATGGTAAGTTTCCAGTTGTCGGTGTAAACTCTCAATGGAGAATTAAGGGTATTTGAATGTTAGGTTTTCAGTGGTCAGTGGTAATTGTCGATGGTGAAGGGTTTTTGAATGGTAGGTTTCCAGTGGTCAGCGCTAACTGTCAATAGTGAAAGGATTTGAATGGTAAGTTTTTATTATAGTAGTCAGCAGTAACTGTTAATGGTGAAGGGTATTTGAATGATAGGTTTCTATAGTCTCAAGTTAGTGGTAATTGTCAATTGTGAAGGGGTTTTGAATGGTAGGTTTCCAGTGATCAGTGGTAACCGCCAATGGAGAAAAGTATGCCAGTGGTAGGTTTCCAGCGGTGAGTGTTAAACCACTGTCAATGGTGAAAGGTAATATTCTAATGATAGCTTTGCTGTGGTCAGTGGTAACTGTTAATGGTGAAAGATATTT